>NC_142803.1:15578925-15758871 GCF_049724085.1 Artemia sp. Qi Xiang Cuo
ACACACACACACACACACACACACACACACACACACACACACACACACACACACACACACACACACACACACACACACACACACACACACACACACACACACACACACACACACACACACACACACACACACACACACACACACACACACACACACACACACACACACACACACACACACACACACACACACACACACACACACACACACACACACACACACACACACAAACACCGTGACAGACGACACATAAACAGAAAGGACACACACACACACACAGAGACTACACACACAAAGATACGACTAACACAAAGAGATGGCCCACACACAAAGAGAACAAACACACAGATACTAAAAACAAATAGAGACAACACACACACACACACATAGAGCCGACTCACACACAGAGAGGGCAAACACATAGAGACGACAGACACAAACACACAGAGACGACAGACACAAAGAGACGACTCACACACAGAGAGGACAAACACGCAGAAACGACACTCACACACACACAGAGACGACACACACATAGAGACAACACAGGCACAGAGACGACACACACACAGAGACAAAACACACACAGAGACGATACATACACAGAGACCACACACACACACACAGAGACAACAAACATACAGAGAAGACACAAAAACAGACACGACACACCCACAGAGATAACACCCACATAGAGACAACACACGCACAGACAAAACACACAAACAGAGTCATAGTGAGAGAGAGATATCAAAAAAGTTGGGTCGATCTAGGTTCAATTAGATTGGCGCGCCACAAAACACGACACACAAACAGAGTCATAGTGAGAGAGATATCCAAAAAGTTGGTTTGATCAGGGTTCACTTAGAGTGGCACGCCAAAACTACTGCATTAAAAAAAAAATTAAATTTATCGTACGACCTAAATTATTTCATCAGATACGCCAGCACTCATAAACGATCCTTTTGAAATTCTGCTAACAACATCGATTTTCAAGGTGAAAGTTGGAAAACGGGCCAATCAGGTGTTACAATCCTTTTGTTTGCTCAAAATTCGACAAAGCAACGACGGTTAGGCTAGTTTATTTTGCATGATATTTCTAAAGCCAATTAGGATGAAGAAATTTCTTCAAAGACAATACTATAAGAAAAAAAAAGTTCTGAATATTTTTGTCAATTTGTAGTTTACGCTCTAATATCAATATCAGTAACGAGCTCCCTCCGAGATAACTTGCTCCTTATGCTAGACTTTGACTTTTCATCCCAATTAAACTAAAAAATAAACATTTTCAACCAGAAATAAGGAGCATCGTTAAAAACTAAGACGAATGCAAATTATCCCGTATATGAAGTGAGCTACCCCCTCCGAAATACCTTGTTCTTTATGTTAGACTTTGACTTTTCATCCCAACTAAATTAAAAAATAAGCATTTTCAACTAGAAATAAGGAGCATCTTTAAAAACTAAGACGAATGGAAATTATCCCGTATATGAAGTGAGCTACCCCCTCCTAAATACCTTGGTCTTTATGTTAGACTTTGACTTTTCATCCCAATTAAATTAAAAAATAAGCATTTTCAACTAGAAATAAGGAGCATCGTTAAAAACTAAGACGAATGGAAATTATCCCTTATATGAAGTGAGCTACCCCCTCCGAAATACCTTGTTCTTTATGTTAGACTTTGACTTTTAATCCCAATTAAATTAAAAAATAGGCATTTTCAACTAGAAATAAGCATCATCGTTAAAAACTAAGAAAAATCGAAATTACCTCGTATATGAAGTGAGCTACCCCCTCCGAGATACCTTGTTCTTTATGTTAAACTTTGACTTTTCATCCGAATTAAATTAAAAAATAAGCATGTTCAACTAGAAATAAGGAGAATCGTTAAAAAATAAGACGAATGGAAATTATCCCGTATATGAAATGAGCTACCCCCTCCGAAATACCTTGTTCTTTATGTTAGACTTTGACTTTTCATCCCAATTAAATTAAAAAAATAAGCATTTTCAACCAGAAATAAGGAGCATCGTTAAAAACTAAGACGAATGGAAATTATCCCGTATATGAATTGAGCTGCCCCATCCGAAATACCATGCTCTATGTTAGACTTTGACTTTTCATCCCACTTAAATTAAAAAATAAGCATTTTCAACTAGAAATAAGGAGCATCGTTAAAAACTAAGACGAACGGAAATTATCCCGTATATGAAGTGAGCTACCCCCTCTGAAATACCTTGTTCTTTATGTTAGACTTTGACTTTTCATCCCAATTAAATTAAAAAATAAGCATTTTCAACTAGAAATAAGGAGTATTGTTAAAAACTAAGACGAATGGAAATTATCCCGTATATGAAGTTAGCTCCTCCCTCCGAAATACCTTGTTCTTTATGTTAGACTTTGACTTTTCATCCCAATTAAACTAAAAAATAAGCATTTTCAACCAGAAATAAGGAGCATCGTTAAAAACTAAGGCGAATGGAAATTATCCCGTATATAAAGTGAGCTACCCCCTCCGAAATACCTTGTTCTTTATGTTAGAATTTGACTTTTCATCCAAATTAAATTAGAAAATAAGCATTTTCAACTAGAAATAAGGAGCATCGTTAAAAACTAAGACGAATGCAAATTATCCCGTATATGAAGTGAGATACTCCCTCCGAAATACCTTGTTCTTTATGTTAGACTTCGACTTTTCATCCCAATTAAATTAAAAAATAAGCATTTTCAACTAGAAATAAGGAGCATCGTTAAAAACTAAGACCTTTAAACTGACAACACTGTTCAAACACCACTTGTGTATTATACGGAACGCATCAAAGAAGTAAAGCTAGGTCAAGTCATAAGACCATTTTATCATCGTTAACCATTTTCATAGATTGATATTGTTCCAAATTTATAATAAATAAGGTATGAATGAACATGCTCTTCAGGGTTACCTTAACTGCTAATCACTTTAACCCTTTTTTTCTCCATCTTCCAAGCTCCGATGTCTCTGATTGGCTCCTAAGAAACGGATGTTGGCTAAAAAAAAAACAGTCTGGTTGAAAAACTTGGAGTTGAAATAAATTTGTGTGGGGAATCCCCGCTCATACTGCTATCTTTTTTGCAATGTTTAGGAACCGGAGGGGAATACCCGCTCGCTTGGAAAGGTACCAATGAAAGGCAAGCAAAACTCTCTACCATCCCTCCAAAAATATTTTATTCAGAAATTTCTTGTTAAAAAATTATCCAATCACTAATTAGAATCAATCACACTCCTATTATTCAAACATTAAATCATATCGTTTATAGAAGCCAATTTGCGAATTCCTTATCCCTTTTTGCAAATGTCAATCAAACAATTCCGATTGTAAAAGCGTGTTTAATCACGTTGCTTGGAAAGGTATCCATAAGTACATACTCTAAAAAGGTGCCAAGGAACGTAAAGGCCCTAAATAGCACAGGAAGGAACGTAAAGACACTAAATTCCATAGATACACCCTACTGATATAATCACCGGCTCAGTTATACTTGAATGATTCTGTCCCCACAACCTAGCACCAAGCGTACTGGTCTGAAGTGACACATGTGTAAATACATCCAAGGAAGATTTCCAACCAGTAGTTTTTTTTTATTCCAGAGACAATGCGATAGGTGATACGGATACAACCACCCAACTTAAGTAGTGTGTTTTACATAGAATGGAGAGAATGAGCCTCAGTACTAATCTGACGCTCAGACTTTCACCCTCTACATTTGGCTTCGTCATTCTTGATATTAACCAGAAAATTAGCTTAATGAGCATTTAAGATTAATAAGTGTATTATAGTCTATTCTCTCTAAATCAAATTATTTTAACCAGTCGTCTTGGGGGCTGAGTTTAAAAAAATCTGATTTCCAAAGAAATGTACGGCAATATACAATTCATCTAGATAAATCCCATAACTTATAAATTATAGGTATGCGGAATTAAACTGTCTATCTACGAATGATGGAATTTCATGTGTCTTGAGAAAAATAACGACAATTTAGTGTTTATATTTTCTTTTCTTTTGGTTTATCAATTCTTGATTGTATCAAGTTAGTATCGTATAAAATCATATACACTCATTTGAACGAAAAAAATGGAGAACTTTCACAACAAAAAAAGCACTTTTCACAACAAAAGAAAGTTCAGTCGAAAAAGTCGTATTTTGGTTCTTTTTCTGTACAAAAAGTACTATTTAGCCTGAAAATTAGCAAAAATTCTGAGATTTCTGGTAAGCATTAAATTTTCGTATGACTTCGTTTAAAGCCTTTCATTTTCCGAGAATATACCGCCCATGGGTTTCATTAGTCTTTAAGAATTCTGAATTTATACTTGGATGTAAATTCCTTCAATTGCTCATAAGCTATTTTTTTCATTAGCCTTTTAATAATTTGTTTTCATTTTTTTTTCTTGATTCTAAGACATTTTTTTTAATTTGGTGATTAGTTTACAAATTGAATTACTGCTAAGCATTATTCCATTGTTGTGCCCCGTATGTTAAGGGGTATGGTTTAGGTGATTATTTCTGGGGAGATTCGGCCCCATAACCTAAAAGACAGATTTGTAACAGTAACTCTTCAACTGTTTGTAATTTTTTTAAATTTTCACCTAAGAAGACGGGGTTAATTTAAGCCCTAATATTCCCTAAGGTATCTGAGGTAATATAATTGGGGTTAGTATACATTACAGACGCTGAGGGGTCTGGCAACTCTTCTCTTGAACTGGCTATACTTTAAAAGTAACAAGAAAAACAAATGACAATCACTCAGCTACTAGGAGAGTAGTATTGATACAATATCTCCGAGCGGGGTGTCCCCCCATATAGCTATAACAGTTAAGAGCGCACAGTCCCACCATATATCTATAATGCTTTCAAGCGCACAGTACACCCGCCAATACAAGCAGACAGTGTAATGACCGGAATTCAACCACCGTGAAAATTAGTCGTGCGTGTTTTTCATGGTAGTGATTCGTTTCCTTTGTATGAAATTGTGAAATTCTTTCTGTAATTTAATTTGTTTAATTAATTTACATAAATTAATTTATTATTAATTAATTTACATAATAACATTAATTATTATTTTTTTTTTAATAGGTTTTTTTTATTGATGTAGTTTTATTGTACTCTCTAATGATGATATTTTTCTTTAACAATGATATGATTTTACCATTCCAAGCATCTTACCGTTGAATTATATGATCTTTGGGTTTTATGTATGAATTAGACGTGATACCCATGATTTCCTAAGATAAATGACCGACACTTAAACGACGGAAACAACAAGTTTCTGAACGTAATATGATTTTAAAAATATATCCAATGAATTGTTTCTGGGACATTGCCCAACTGATGTTGAGCGTCACAATATCGTAACAGGTCCATTCCATTGAATTGGAACAAGTTTAAGCACATTCGATTTATCAATTGTATTTTTGACAGGTGTTAAGTGATAAGTTTTAGGGCTGTTATATGACATCATCATGATAATATGCATACCATGATGATTTGAGACGCATACTAGACAAACAACTTTTTCTGATATTTGGGCCCCAAGTCCTACCCCTATCCCTCAACCCTATCCCTCCACCATCCCTCCAACCCCTATCCCTACACCCTCCCTCCAACCCCAACCCCCCAAAATTTTTTTTTACTATTAGATAAATAATGTTTGTAGTGACCAATTTTTTTTTTTTTACTTTTTTTTTTAACTTTTTTTTTCAACTTATTTTACATCTCTAAATCATATCAGAGTAATAGAATGAAACTTTTGATTTAAGTTTTTAAACATATTCTTGTGCATACTATTGATGATAACATATTGTTCTCTTTCAAGATTTTTTTTTAATGAAAAACAAACTATTTTTTCTTCTTTTTTAAGGCCAATTATGAAGAATGGGTTATAAAAGAATAAAACACACAAACACACACACAAACACAAAAACTTACACACACACACAAAAACTTATAAACACACAAAAACTTACACACACACAAAAACTTACACACACACAAGAACTTACACACACACACAAAAACTAACACAAACAAAATAACTTTCACACACACAAAAAATTACACACACAAAAAAACTTACAAATAAACAAAAACTTAAACACACAAAAAAAACTTACACACACACAAAAACTTACACACACACAAAAAATTACACACACAAAAAAAATTAAACACACACAAAAAAAATAACACACATTCAAAAAATTAAACACACAAAAAAAATTACACACACACACAAAAACTTACACACACATAAAAAATCTAACACACACATATAAATTTACAAACATCAACAAAATTACACACACACAAAAAATAACAAAAACACATGAAAAAAAAAAAAAAAAAAAAATTACACACACACACAAAAATACACACCCACACAAAAATACACACACAAAAAAAATTAATCAAAAAAAAAAACAAACACACAAACAAATAATTACACACACACAAAAACTTACAAACACACATAAAAACTTACACAAATAAAAAAAATTACACACACACAAAAACTTACACACACACACAAAAACTTACAAACACACAAAAACTTACACACACACAAAACTTTCACACACACAAAAACTTACAAACACACAAAAACTTACACACACATACAAAAACTTACACACACACAAAAACTTAAACACATACACAAAAACTTACACACATACAAAAACTTACACACACACACAAAAACTTACACACACACAAAAAATTACACACACACAAAAACATACACACACACAAAAACTTACACACACACAAAAACTTACACACACACAAAAAACTTAGAAACACACATAAAATTACACACACACACAAAAACTTACACAAAAACTTACACACACACACAAAATCTTACAAACACACAAAAATTTAGAAACACACAAAAACTTACACATGTACAAAAACTTACACACACAAAAAAAACTTACACACACACACAATAACTTAGACACACACAAAAAAACTTACACACACACACACAAAAACTTACAAACACACAAAAAACTAACAATCACACAAAAACTTACACACACACAAAATCTTACACACAAACAAAAACTTACACACACACACAAAAACTCACACACACAAAAAAAACTTACACATACACAAAAACTTACACACACACAGAAACTTACACACACAAAAAAACATACACACACACAAAAACTTACACACACACAAAAGGTTACGCACTCACAAAAAAACAAACACAAATACACAAAATTAAACACAATAAGAAAAAATTACACACGCACAAAAACTTACACACACAAAAAAACTAAAAAACCCGCAAAAACATACACACACACAAAAAACTTACACACACAAAAACTCACAGAAACGCACAAAATTAAACACACACCAAAACTTAAACAAACACAAAAACTAACACACACAAAAAAACTATAACACACATAAGAACTAAAACACACACACAAAAACTAACACACATACAAAAATTTACACACATACAAAAACTTACACACATACAAAAACTTACACACACACACACACAAAAATTGCACACACACAAAAACTTAAACACACATAAAATCTTACACACAAACAAAAAATTACACACACACAAAAACTAACACACACATAAAAACTTACACATACACAAAACTTACACACATACAAAAAATTACACACACACAAAAAATTACACACAAAAAAAAAATTACACACACACAAAAAAAATTACACACACACACACAAAAACTTACAAACACACAAAAAACTTACAATAACATAAAAAATTACACACAAATAAAAACTTGCACACACACAAAAACTTACACACACACACAAAAACTCACACACACAAAAAAAACTTGCACACACACACAAAAATACTTACACACACACAAAAACTTACACACACAAAAATACCTACACACACACAAAAACTTACACACACACAAAAGTTTACACACACACAAAAACTTACACACAAACAAAAACTTACACACACACAAAAAAAACTTACACACACACAAAAACTTACACAAATAAAAACACTAACACACAAAAAAAAAATTACACACACAAAAAAAACTAACACAAAAATAGATAATTAAACGCAAACAAAAATATACACACAAAAAAACTTACACACACACAAAAACTAAAACAAAAAAAAAATCTTACACACACAAAAAAACTAACATACGAACAAAAACTTACACACACACAAAAACTTACACACATACAAAAACTTACACACATACAAAAACTTACACACACACACACAAAAATTGCACACAAACAAAAACTTACACACACACAAAAACTTACAAAAACACAAAAAATTACAAACAAACAAAAAATTACACACACACATAAACTTACACACACAAAAACTTAAAAACATACAAAAAATTACACACACACAAAAACTTACACGCATAAAAAAAATTACACACACAAAAAAAAATTACAACAACAAAAAATAATAAACACACACAAAAACTTACACACACACAAAAAACTTAATCAACAAACAATAAATACACACATACAAAAACGGACACCAACAAAAAAAATGAAACACATACAAAAACTTACACACAAACACAAAAACTTACACATAATAACTTACAAAAAAAAAAGTAATTACACACACAAAAAACCTTACACACACAAAAAAACTTACACAAAAATAAAATAATAAACACACAAAGAAACTTACACACACACACAAACTTACACACACAAAAATGAATACACACACACATCAAATTACAAAAAAACAAAAACTTACACACACAAATACTTACACACACATACAAAAATTTACACACACACAAAACTTACACACAAAAACTTACACACACAAAAACTTACACACACACAAACAATAACACACACGAAAAAATTTACACAAACACAAAAAAACTTAAACACACACACAAAAACTTACACACACACAAAAACTTACACACACACACACACACAAACTTAGACACACACACAAAAAAAATTACAAACACACAAAAAAATACAAACACACAAAAAAAACTTAAAAACAAAAACAAAAAAAAGAAAACACACAAAAAAACACACACACAAAAACTTACACACACAAAAATACTTACAAACACACTAAAACTTACACACACAAAAAAAATTAAACACACACACACACACAAACTTAAACACATACAAAAACATACCCACACACAAAACATACACACACACAAAAACTTACTCACACAAAAAAACTTACACACACACAAAAACTTACACACACACACACAAAAACTCATACACACAAAAAAACTTACAACAAAACATAAACTTACACACACACAAAAACTTACACACACACACAAAAACTTACACACAAAAAACAAATTACACACACACAAAAACTTACACACACAAAATAAATGACACAAATGAATAAAAATAAAAACACACACACAAAAACTTAAACATATACAAAACTTACACACACACAATAACTAACACACCCACAGAAACTTACACACACACAAAAAAACATACACACACACACACAAAAAAATACACACACACAAAAACTTACAAACAAAAAAAAACATACACACACACAAAATCTTACACACAAACAAAAACTTACACACACAAAAAAACTTACACACACACAAAAACTTACACACACACAAAAACTTACACACATACAAAAACTAACACAAACACAAAAAATTAAACACAAACACAAACAAAAATTAAACACAAACAAAAAATTACACACACACAAAAACTTACACACACACAAAAACTTACACACACAAAAAAACTTACACACACACATAAACTTACACATACACAAAACTTACACACATACAAAACTTACACACACACAATAACTTACACTCATACAAAAACTTACACACACACAAAAAAACTAACACACACACACACAAAAACTTAAAAACACACAAAAAACTTACAAACACAAACAAACAAACACACAAACATAAAAACTTAAACACAAATAAAAAATTACACACACACACAAAAACTCACACACACAAAAAAAACTTACACACACAAAAACTTACACACACACAAAAACTTACACACACAAAAATACCTACACACACAAAAAAATTGACAAACAAAAAAAAGGTTACACACACAAAAAATCTTACACACACACAAAAACTTACACACACACAAAAAAAACTAACACACACACAAAAACTTACACATACACAAAAACAAACAAAAAAACAAAAAATTACACACACAAAAAAAACTGAAACAAAAACACAAACTAACAAAAAAACAAACAATAACACACACACAAAAACTTACACACACACAAAAACTAACACACACACAAAAACTTACACACACAAAAAAACTAACACACACACACAAGATAAAACACACACAAAAACTTACACACACACAAAAACTTACACACACACAAAAACTTACACACACACACACACAAAAATTAAACACACAAAAAAACTTACACACACACAAAAACTTACACACACAAAAACTTACACACACACAAAAACTTACACACACACATAAATTTACACACACACACACAAAAACTTACACACATACAAAAAATTACACAAACACAAAAACTTGCACGCATACAAAAACTTACACACACAAAAAAAAACTTACACACACACACACAAAAACTTACACTCACACAAAACTTACACACACACGAAAACTTACACACACACAAAAACTTACACAGAAAAAAAAACTTACACACATACAAAAACTTACACACAAACACAAAAACTTACACATAAAAACTTAAACACACACAAAAACTTACACACACACAAAAACTTACACACACAAAAAAACTTACACACACAAAAAAACTTACACAAACACAAAAAATTACACACACACACAAAATCACACACACAAAAACGTACACACACACAAATAATTACACACACACAAAAACTAAAACACCCGAAAAAATACAAACAAATACAACAAAATACACACACACAAAAACATAAACACAAAAACATACACACACAAAAACTTACACACACACACACAAAAACGAACAAGAACAAAATAACTAACACACACACAAAAAAACTTACACACAAACACAAAAACTTACACACACACAAAAACTTACACACACACACACACAAAAACTTAGACACACACACAAAAAAATAAAAAACACGAACAAAATTACAAACACACAAAAAAAACTTACACACACACAAAAAATTACACAAAAAAAAAAACTAACACACACAAAGAAAATTAAACACAAACAAAAAATTACACACACACAAAAAATAACACACAGACAAAAACTTACACACACACACACACAAAAACTTACACACACAAAAAAACTTACACACACACACACACACACAAACTTACACACACAAAAAAACTTACACACACACAAAAACTTACACACACACACAAAAAAGCTTACACACACACAAAAAATTACACACACACAAAAACTTACACACACACAAAAACTAACACACACACAAAAACTGACACACACACACAAAAAAATACAAACACACAAACAAATACACACACACACAAACATATACACACACAAAAAAAAACTTAACCCCCCACAAAAACTTACACACACACAAAAACTTACACAAACACATTCATTTTGGATTTCAGTCTTTGGAATGCAAGATCTGGAATATTTCAGTAGTGTTTCGTTATGCTTTACCTTGTGAGAGGTACATTCTCTTGATTTTTCAAAGTTCATTTTTAATTTCTTTCATTGAAATGTAAGAGTTGGAATATATTCAACTACACAGATATTTCATAGCATCAAAAGGATCTTACAACATTTCACAGAATCAAGAGAGACTATTATTAGCATCTACAATCCTATAGCCTTAGGTGGTGCCACAGCCCCTTAGACAAACGACTATTGTGTGAGAGACGTGCAAAAAAAACAATAAATATTGATGGCAATCCTCAAGTAACTTAACAACAAAATTCTACATTATTGCACAGAAACACCAAAACCATAGGTTAGGTTAGGCTAGCTAGCCTACGTACGTGCGCGTTTGGAGGGATAGGGGTTGGAGGGATGATGGAGGGATAGGGTGGAGGGATAGGGGTAGAACTTGGGGCCCAAGTATCAGAAGAAATTGTTTGTCTATTATGCATCTCAAATCATCGTGGTATGCATATTCTCATGGTGATCTCATAAAAATGCCACGAAAATTGTCACTTAACACCTTTCTAAAATACAATTGATAAATCGAATGTGCTTGAACTTGTTCAAGTTCAATGGAAGGAACCTGTTACGATATTGTGACGCTTAACATCAGTTGGGCAATGTCCCAGAAACAATTCATTGGATGTATTTCTAAAATCATAATATGTTCAATGGCTTGTTGTTTCAGTCAATTAACGTGTCGTTCTTTTACCTTAGGAAATCACGGGTCTCCCGTTCGATTCCTACATCAAACACAAATTTCATATAAATCAACGGGAAGATACTTAGAATGTAAATAATCGTATCATTGGAAAAGAAAAATATCATCATTAGAGTACAATAAAATGTCATCAATAAAAAAAAAACTATTAAAATAAAAAAATTAAAAAAAAAATAATTAATATAATTATGTAAATTAATTAATAATAAATTAATTTATGTAAATTAATTAAACAAATTAAATTACAGAAAGAATTTCACAATTTCATACAAAGGAA
The DNA here is from genome assembly GCF_049724085.1 of Artemia sp. Qi Xiang Cuo. Lineage (NCBI taxonomy): Eukaryota > Metazoa > Arthropoda > Branchiopoda > Anostraca > Artemiidae > Artemia > Artemia sp. Qi Xiang Cuo. Next base: position 15,591,672 of record NC_142803.1, read on the forward strand.
ACGAATCACTACCATGAAAAACACGCACGACTAATTTTCACGGTGGTTGAATTCCGGTCATTACACTGTCTTCTTGTATTGGCGGGTGTACTGTGCGCTTGAAAGCATTATAGATATATGGTGGGACTGTGCGCTCTTAACTGTTATAGCTATATGGGGGGACACCCCGCTCGGAGATATTGTATCAATACTACTTAGGAGCTGTGCGGAGGCATCCTTTAGAAAAAGTAACTGATAAAAATAAACCACTGGTCCCTTAAAAACAAGACCCGGAATTCTGCGTGATATCTCCGACACTTCTCACTCTTGAAGATTCTGTAGGGCATAGTTTTTTAGTGTGACTTGTAACAAAACAATGGGTTTGAATTAATTGACTGCGTATTTTAATATTAAACTTTAATTGTATTTTTTCTTGAAGAAATTGACGTTCAGTTTGTGCTGCGAAACACAATTTCAGCAAAAAAAATTGCATCCAAATGTTTTTTACGTTATTATTCTGTCTAGGGCATCAACAAGCCATATTAGGATCAATCAGTTTCTAAGATCCCAACCCTAGGAGAATTTATGACTCAATTTTAAATAGACTTTTGTCCAATGCATATGCATCTATTGTAATCACAAGAAAAAAGAAAGCATACGGAACAATTTTTTTTCCAAATGAAAGATAAGAGTAACATCAAAACTTAAAACAAACCAAGTTGTGATTCAGTGAGCGGGTATCACAAAGTGAGTTGTGATGCAGTATATCCAAATTTTCAATATTCTACTATTTTTCATCATGGGATTTCAGCTTCTATTTTGCTATTTTTTTAAATATAGAAAATATAGCCTATTGAAAATTAAAAAGAAAAAAAAAAGAAATTAGCCCTTGCAATTATTCCGTTTCCACATCCGCCTAAAATATATATTTTAAGTAAAATTAAATTGAAAAGACTAAATATATTTAAATGGATTAATTTTAATATGCAGCTATAACTTATAAGGTCATTCAGTCAACCCTTCGTTAGGGATTAAGTGCTACAAAATTCTACTTATTTAGGATAATTTCAGCTTATTTAATGCTTTAATATTACACTTCATTGTCATTTGAAAAAAACTTGGTGTTTATTTAATTTACTAGGTAAATATCAAGTATTTATTTAAATATAAAGCAAATTTACTTTAAGATAAATGTTTATTTGACTTCAGAATAGGAGTTTTATTGTATAAGCTTTTCGTTTTCTAGCAGATGCATTTGTTGAGATATCTCAACAAATTCCCCATTGTAGTCTTTCCATGAATCCATGAAGCTCGAATCTATCAAGAGGTATCAACTGGAAATAAGGGGGGTTATTTGGGATTGTAAAATAGAACTCAGTTTAAAGGAAACCTTCAGAATTTAATTTATTGGAAATAATGTTTCACTTTCTTAACTTTCAAGAAGTTTTTTTCTCATACATTGAAACGAGAAGGATATACTTCAGGGGTTTTCAGGGGATACCCCTTTTGAAAGAAACAAGCAAATTCCTATTTTTGAAACTTATTATTGTTTACTAATTTGGGGCCTGAAATTTCTACTCTACCACTGTCTAAGACATTTATATTCGATGATGTAGGAGTCATCAATATAGCTTTCCATTGGTGGATGGTTTTCCTGGTTTCTTTAAACAAAACAGTTTCCCTGTGCTAATAAATTTTACGGTTATTTTAATAATAAAATTATTTAAAATAAAATTTAAAATTTTATTTTAAATTTTAATGGTTAACCGTAATCTTCATAAATTTTATATGTACAAAATTACTATGAAATCAATTCCGTTTGACATGTAGACCGATGACAAAATTTAATTTTCTAGAATCCTTGTTTGGATCCAAGGTTTGACTGAAAAAATCCGGTTGCGATGTGAATCATTTTGAGGGAGGAGATAAGTTTATATTTTCTCTAGAAATCGACATCTTACATGGTTCTTTCAACGTTTGATAATTATTTGAGAATGACTCCTGAAACACAAGGGCCGTTTAATTAGAATAATAAGTTTTTTTAAAAGTTCTAAAGAAAGCTTTACCGTAAAGAGTAAGGTATATAGTAGAAGGCAAACACCCTCATATGCGTTATAATGTCCGTTCGTTTTAAGTTGTAATATTACTCCTTACTTTCAGTTGAAAAGCTTGTTTTTTTTTATTTAAGTTCTGATCGTTTTTAAATAATGCCAAGAAATCCAGCTAACCCTCGATGGAAGTTTCCCTTCCCTCACAAACAAAACAGCTCCATGGAAAGATCCTCCCACGTAACCCCCCTCCATCCCCACCAGAACCCCCCCCCCTCGAAGAATATCTGTATATTTTCTAATAACCAATACTATATATAAACAATGGGAAAATTTCATAGCTTGCAGTCCTTCCCCATCGGCTGTGGGGAAGGGGGGAGGTGATTGGGTCATTCTCAAAGACATAGTTATATGATCTTTCGTTTTTTCTGAGAAAAATGGGTATCTCAAAATTTCGATTGGACGACTTCGGGAAATAAGAGGCGTGGGAGGGACCTAGCTGCCCTCCAATATTTTTGGTCATCTAAAAATGGCACTAGAACGTTTCGTATTCAATTTAATGATTCCCTTCTAGTCATCAAGGATAACTGGTTCGATACAATCTCCTTTGGGAAAAAAACAACAATAGCAAATAAACACGCATCCGTGATCTTGCTTCTTGCAAAAACGCCAAATTCCACATTTTTGTATATAGGAGCTTCAAACCTCTACTCTGGTGTTCTTTGAAATGCTGAATCTGATGGTGTGAAATTCAATAAGATCATTCGATATTTAGGTGGTGTTCCCCCCCCCTTTTCAAAAATGGGGCGAATCGTTTCAGGCTCGAAACTTTTCATAGGTAACATTTAAACTTGATGAATTTTACATTTTGAATAAACATCAAAATTTGATTCTTTTGATGTATCTATTTTTATCAAGAGTCTTTTTCTTACAGTTTCGGTTACAATTGAGCCATAGCGCTTCCTACTTACAGTTCTTTATCACGAACTGTCTGATATCTGAATTTATTGCATATGGATATAAACCACAAAATCATAGCTTATATTTGATGGAAGGGGGCGGGGATGACTTTTCCCTCCAATTCTAAAATTATAAGTAAAACTAATGTATTTGTGCTAATAAAAATCATTGTCGGTCGAAATGTTTAGCTCTTAAATTATGGTTTCAATTAAATCCGAAAAACTATGGTCGTATCTTCTTACTATTTGCCTTTATATCCAGGATACTATGACACTTGAAGTATGATTAAAGAACGGGTAAAGGTTCTTTAAACATTTAGAATATTTCAGTATTTAGATCAGGTAGCTAAATAAGAGAAATGTAATACATTTAAGTCACTAATTTAATAAATTTAATTTCCGGTAGTGACTTGGTGAGTAAGTTAGTTATAATATACTTATTTTAACTAGTACTATAAGTATATTACTAAATCTATGCTCTATCTGACTATATTATTATATTACTATAATACTGTCTTACTGTATTACTGCTATTTCACCTACTATCATAGGCAGCGGAATAGCGCTACCTAAATAAAGAGCGAAGTGGGCACAATGTATTGTTTACTTTTTTCACCAAGACACTTAGTATAGAACCAGATTCCACAGAGACTTCGCAAGGATCTCAATGGATTGGAAGGGGATAGCTCTAGAGCCATTTTAAGAATCAAAAGTAATCGGCAGCCAATCAGCCCCTCTTCCTAGCCCCATTTTTTAAACACATTCAATCAATATTTTGAGATAGCCAATTTGCTTAGCATAGTTGAAGTTCCCACAGCTATGTCCTTGGGGATGTAAGCCCCCCCCCCATAACCCTCGGGCCAAGGGCTGTAAGTTATGCAGTTCACTCATGGTTGATATATAGTATGTATTATTGGGAAAGGTGGGCATGTTTGACCTTGGGTGTTCGAAATAGCCATGGGCATTCAACAGAAGCTTTCAGAGAATATTGAGGGGAGTCTTAAACTAAATCAAAACACGTTATGTGTATGCAGGTTGTCAAAAGGACGTATACCAGGGATGACTGAGTGTATTATGTTGGGATTTTAAGAGAATGATAACGGGAATGATTAATTGACGAAAAAGGACATATTTTCAAAACATAGCTAAATCAAAACATACTATGTGCATACAGATCGTCAAAAAGTCGTATCAGCAATATCTTAGGAAGGGCTTACCAAATCCAGCTGGAACTTCCAGGGCATGATTAGGAGAATGTTCAACTGACCAAAAAGGCAATATTTACATGCTACTGCTGCAACTAATGCTGGTGCTACCACTGTTACTAATAACATACTAATAAAACAACACTACTTCTGCTCCTACTACTACTAGTGTACTACTAATATAATACTAGTACTAGTAAGACTAAGGATGTGAAAATAAATATTTAATATAATATTCAAGGAAAAGTGTAACTAAATAAAAAAACACTGAGTGCATGCAGGTTGTCAGAAAGGAATTTTTCAGGAATGGATTAGTGCACTAAGTTGAACATTAGCCATATTAAGTTAAACTTTCAGCGTATGTGTAGGGGGTATTGAACTAATCAACAGAAACGACGAGAATGTTAACACTATTGCTACTCTTACGACTGCTACGGCTACTACTTCTACTAGGGCAGTGGCGTCATTGAGGGGGGGGCGCAAGGAAGGGTTGTTACCCCCCCCCCCAAATAATTAAAAAAATATATAATTTAGTAAGTAGCTTTAAAATTGTTGCTCGTTCTAAGTGTAAAATTCGATCTCCACTTTGAGACATTTTTTTTTTTTTTCCATGCTTGTCTTTAACATAGGGAGAACGAGAAAAATAGGGGTCTACTACACTTCACAATATGTTCCACATAAATATTTATCCAAATATACTGCCTTTGAAACCTTATCATCAATTAAAAATGTGACCTGAGTTAATGGAAAATAGAAAATGTTATATGGTTCCTGTTTTGTTACATTTTCTCAGGTCAAATTCTTCCCTGATATTTAAGGAGCTTTTAATTCTTAAAATCTTTCACTTATGGATTATATTCTCAAGTTTTAAAACTTTAAAAATGGTAACGAATACACCCTCTAAATTTGCAAATAGGACAGAAATTAAATCATTGAAGAATAAGAAGGTAGATATACAATGAATATATTTACCTGACTGAAAAAGAAAAGATTAAAAAAGAAAATTTTCCGAAATCGGTGAACCCACAAACAAATCAATTTTAAAAATAATAAATATTTTAGTAAATTTTGTGCTCGTTATAATGAAATTCTTGCTACAACTAGATAGGTCAAACCGGTTGTAGTTTGGTTATGAGATTTGGTAGAAGGGGATCCACTCCAGGAATCATTTAATTCTTTTAATTTTTATTTCTAGTATTTAACTGAAAATCAAATATAGCCCCAAATTCTCTTATTTATAATGGAATTGCCTAATAAGAGCTGATAACGTCCTATTCCTTTCGTTTCGGGCTCACATAATAACCCATAAATGTAAAATTGCCTCTATGTATAATACCATTCTGACTTCTTGATAATTTCGCTTTTCTAAATATTTCTTTTAACCAGCTCCAAAAAGATATAAATATGCTAAGAATTATGACTGAAATTAGTTGTATTTCGGACAACGCCAGTTCTGCTTGTGGGATATTTATCTCTGCATCATCATTCTGTACGAAATGTCTGTTGAAAATAGAATAAAGTGAATTTGAACAAAATTTGTATATTTTTCTCACAACTTAGAAATTTGTGTGCGCGTATAAGCGGTACCAACCCTTTCTTTTTTTTTGTTATGAGTTCTATCATGCTGCACTATAAGGCCGAGCTTTGCTTGTGAAGGGAATTATAAACATAACAATGATATTCTGTGTAACCCCCCTCCGAAAATGGATACCCTGATTTACATAAGAAAAACTTTTTGTGAACTTCTTATATAAGGAAATCCGTTTTTTTTAACAAAGATACAAAGGGGAAGGTAATTCTCATACTCTAGGAGTCAATTTTCCATTCCAATTGGCATCCCTGTCAATTTTCGTTTAATTTAAGGTTTCTGCCGCAATGATCCCAATAATTGTTCAGATTTTCTGGATATTCTTTGTCAAACAATGCCCAACGGATTGTTCTAACTTTATTTTTCGAATACTTTCAAATTTGAAATACGGTTTCTATTTAAATGTGGGGAATATGTCACAGTATAATGTTATACAATCTGTGGTAATACTTTGACTTATCCTGTATCTTTACTATATCTATGATTTTTTTCGACTTCATGTGGCCCGATATTATCAATTCTGTTTATTATTATAAATTGGTGAACCCACAAACAAATAAATTAAAAAAAATAATTAATATTTTAGTAAATCATGTATATTAAAAGCCTAGTACAACAAATTAAATCTTACAGTCAAAATCCATTCAAAATTAAGAGCAAATGAATAGCGCGATACCCGGAGCTATTAGAATAGAGCTTGGTTCAATTAAGAGATTGGGCATCCTGTGCTGGGCTGTGAGGTTAGGGGAAGTGGATGTGGGATATGTAGTTTAGCATTAGTAATGAATCTGGCTGAAGAACTTGAGTGCATACGACATTTGCGTTCACCCACCAAAAAGCTTGTTTACGCTATACTACTGTCGTCTGCAGCAGCTCGTTGCTGACAATTTTAGTAAAAAGCCAAGCACCAGCACTTATATTTATAATTGTTTAAGGTGTGTTTATTGTTTATAATGTATGGGGTAATGTTTTTAAAATCACCAAGAAGTGTGTTTGTTAAATAGCTACTTTTCTTCCCTACCGCTTGAATGGCGCCTACTTCGATAGCACCCCCTCTTGCCCCCCCCCACAATAAAAATACTCTAGCCTCGCCCCTGTACTAGGGCTAAGATTATTAAGGTAAAACTTTCAGGAATTACTTAGGTACACATTAAACCAAGTTGAAAAAAATACTATATGTATTTAGGTTCCAAAAAGGATATGAGCAATTTCTCAGGAACAGCCTAGAGCATTAAGTTGAAACTTACAGGGCGAGGTAAGAGGGATGGTGAACTAGCCAAAGGCACTCTTGGCATGCTGTTGTTACTACTTATGCTGCTATTCCTGCTGCTACTACCACCATTACTATGACTACTACTACTAAGGTAAGGGTAGGAAGGTGAAACCTTCAGGGAATGTTTAGGGGGATTTTGACCTAAATCAAAACACACTCTGTGTAATCAGGTTATATTGCGTATCAGTAATAGCCCTGGGATGGTTGAAGGTATTCAGTTTAAAATGTCAGGGTATGTTAAGAGGGACGATAAATAAGGCAAAATACAAAATGTGCATACTACTATTACTATTACACCGACTGATACTGCTGTTACTACTGCTAGTACAACTACTAATATAGCTTCTACTGCTAATGCAACTACTACTACTACAACTAGTATTACGAGGACTGCTACTAGTACTACTGAAGCAAAAGACATTATGGTGAACTTCCAGCACATGTTGTAGAGGGAAGTAAACTAAATTGAAACAAGCTATGTGGATGCAGGCTATCACAAGGGTGCAAAAGCTATATCTCAGAAACCACTTAAAGAATTGAAATGAAACTTTCAGTGCATAGTGAGGGAGATGTTTAACCAACCAAAAGGTACTACATGAACACTACAACTACTAAATATACTGCTGCTAATACTACAACTAAGGCTTATGATATTAAGAAGATATTTCAGGAAATATTGAGGGGCTTGTTGAATTAAATTGAAGCACGATATGCGTAGGCAGGCCTTCAAAAGACCGTTTCAAAAGTATCTCAAGAACGTCTTAGAGTATTAGGAAAAACCCTACAGGGCTTGTTGAGGGGTATTTTGTAGTAATAAAAATGCACTATATGTAAACTACTACTAGTATTAGTAGCACTACTGGAACTGCTCTTAATACTAATATTACTAGTGCTAATGGTATTTATGTGGAAATTTCAGGGACTGTTGAGATTAATGTTGGGTTAAGTCAGAACCAATTATGTCGATGCAGGTTATAAACAGGAGGCATCAGTTATATCTCAGAAACAGCTTAAAGTATTAAGTTGTAATTATCGCGGCATGGGGAAGGGATGTTGAACACTGCCAAAGAGGCACAATGTGATTACTATTACTGCTTACTTCTAATACTGCTACTGCTATCACTAATACAACTCCTATTACTCTTACTACTACTTCTAATAGTCTGCCTGCTGTTAATACTAGTACTAAAAGTATTAGTTAAACTTTCACAGAATGATGAGGGCTTTTTCGAACTGAATCGAACAACGCTATATACATATGGAATATCTAGAGGGTGTATTAGCAATATCCCAGGAACAGATTAGGTTATTAATGTGTACCATGTGTATGATTGTTTTTAATAAGATTTTTGAAAGATCTAAAGCTGAACTGGCTAGCCATGAAAAAGCAAAGAGAAAAAGAAATCTTAAGATGAAGAAAAAAAAACGGGACTACGGACAGTACAAAGGAAATTACATGAAAGATTTAAAGCCAAACTGACCAGCCATGACGAAAACAAAGAGAGGGAGAGAGAAAGAGAGAGAGAAATCACACGATGAAGAAAACAAACGGGACTATGGCTAATAGAAGGAAAAGACAAAACTAAAGTGCAGATATAAAATACAAACTACAACGACGCAGGGCTACAAGGGCGACAAATTTCGCCCTTATAAAACAAGGCGTGTTCAACAGTAAAACAATGAATGATCCCAACTAATCTAAAATCAAATAAAATCTAAAAGCAAGAAATGAAAAAAATACAATTGTTACTACTGTCATTGAGCACTATAGAAGCTAAATAGAGTTGCTTCAATGAAACCACACAGTCGCTTCAGTGGGAAAAGTTTTATTTTGAATTAATACTATTTAAATAATGACAAGGATACTATTTTGACTCGAATGTAACTATTGCCGATTTCAATTAATCCTTGTTCATTATTCTACTAGACCCTAAAAGACCAAAACAAAATATATTGAGAATTTCCTATCAAAAGGTATAAATAAAATTAAATTAGTAAATTAATTAATTGATGTTTATCAAACAGTTGGTGGTAACGAACTGTAAGTAAGTAGCGACCCGGCTTATAAGGAACCGAGACCCAAAAAAACTGAATTTTGATGCCAATAGATTTATAAAAAAATTGGCTTATTATTCTGGTTTCAAATACACGTTTCCTTAAGTTTATTCTTACCGATCAAAGCCTACTAGCCGGAGAAAATTTGTCTGATTTTCGAAAAAATGAGAAACACCCAATAATTTTTCATAGAATCTACACGAAAATCATAGCATCAGATTCAGCGCACCTGAGAACCCTATTGCAGAGGTTTCAAGCTCCTACGTACATAAATATGGAATTTTGTATTTTTTTGCTAGAAGAAAGATGACGGATGCGTGTTGATTTGTTTTTCCCCACAGGGGTGATCCTATTGACCCAGTGGTGCTAGAATATTGGAGAGGTGTTTTTTTGAATGGAAATTAAAAATTCTAGTGTCCATTTTGAGTGACCAAAAAGATTGGAGGGCAACTAGCTCCCTCCCACATCCCTTTTTTCAAAATCGTTCGATCAAAATTTTAAGATAACCAATTTGTTCAGCTTAGTTGAATGGCCAAATAACTACACCTTTGGAGATAAAATTACCCCCCCATAGCCTTTAAGGTCTTTAAGTTATAAGATTTGCCCATTTTTTACGTCTAACGTTTGTTATTGGGAAGTATTTGTATATTTTTCGGTATGGAAAACGAATTCTCTGCTGGGGGAATTTTTCGCGGGGAGAACTTTCAATGGGGAAGGAAATTTTCAGGGGAAATTTTGCACTGGATGAATTTGCCAAAATTCCTATACGCAATTCTTCTTATGTCTAGTTTTGTTGACTCAATTTTATGCGTGGAAATGTTAAGGGTAATTCTCTGGAGTTAATTTTCACCGGGTTTGAATTGTCTAGAGGATATATCCATGAGGAGTAGGGATTTTTCTGTGGAGGTGGAGCGATATTTCCTGGCACTATTTAAACAATGATAAGAAATTAAATTAAAAAACATGTTTTTTTTCAACTGAAAGTGAGGAGCAACATTAAAACTTAAAACGAACAGAAAGATATTAAATATATGAAGCACTATAGGTACAGCCTTTGTTTATCCTGGAAGCTGTTCAAGTCACCTAATCCAATATTATATATTTTTGGTTTCCATTGTTGAAAATCAGTCAATGACCTTGATAGTTCTAAAAAGAGGAGTAATCAAGGATTTTTTTCTTTTCTATTCCGTCACTATATAGGTAGCTTATAGGCTTATTATGTTTAAGAGGTAATTACTTGGCAAAAAAAAAAAAAAAAAAAAAAAAAAAAAAACTGTCGTCCTAATCCAGCAATTGAGACAAATGTGCACTTGAACGAGGCTTTTACCTTACCCATCTATCCAACTACCTAGGACCAAACAGTATACCCGAACCGTCAACCAAATAGAAATGTTCAAATCAATGCAAAGTCGTCATCAATAAATGTAAGTCGTTGTAAATTTACCAGCAAAAGCACCTTAAATCTAGCAAAATATTTCCAAGTAGAACCTTCCGTTTAGGGCTCATCAGAAGAAATACCACCTGCCTTAACGGATTTCAAGGCTTTACATTCTTTACCCGGCACGGTGGAGCCTCTACCATAAGATCTATATGGTAACCCTATGTCAGGTAAAACTTGTGAAATACATGCATACTAGTCAAGCTATTAAAAATTACATAAAAAAAGTGTTTCAATGTTTCCTTAATAAAATCCCAGAGGTCACTGACAGAGACCATTCTGGAACCATTGACGACATGTACAGATGTATCTTTTATTGGTATCTGGAACCAATAACCAATTTAAAGATCCTCAAGCTTGTTTGAAAACCACTACAAACTCAAACTTCCAAAAAAGCAAAGCGCAAGAGAAATTATATTAAAAAAATCATTCAGTATTTCTTTATAATTTTTTGTATATTTACTTAAAAGTTCATGATACATAAAACTAAATTTATTGAATTGCCAACTAATTTTTTGGCAGAAAAACCTCTTAAGATCAATTTTTCGCTCAGCTTTTTATATCTATTTTTAAAATCTGTGTAATTACTGCATATTTTTGCATACCTAAATAATTGGGAATAATAAGCCGAATAAGTAATATTTGAATGTATATTACTTTCGAGGAATGGAAAATTAATTACTTCAAAATTAAATTCATCCGTTTTATTATATAATTTAAAAACTAATTTATTATTATTTGAAATATTAATATTTAAATCTAAGAAATGGTCGGAGTGTACCATCCCATAGCTAGGCTCAAGAATTAACTCTTGTGGATAAATATTTTTTGAAATCTCAATAAACTCTGCACAATTGATTACTAAGAGATCGTCCAGATATCTTTTATTATTTGAAAGGTTATATTTTACATTGCTTCGGCTATTTTTATTTATCATATATTCATATTCTAATTGACTTAAAAACAGGTCTGCTATGAATGGACTCGCATTCCCACCCATAGGAATACCTACAGTTTGTTTATATATACTTTTATTTGGTTAAATGGCTTTCTCGAAACTTGTTTAATTTTGTTTACGAACATTTTTATTAGTAATAAATATATGTAACTTACGAATTAACTTACGTAACGAACTTCTATATTCATAGATTTTTAATACATATATTAGGGGGTTCGCTCCCTATTCAATAACTCGCACTTTAAGCTAAAGTTCGAATTTTGTTCCAATTCTTTAAAAATGACCCCTTAATTACAAAGGCCGTTAATTAGAATAAATAGCTCTTATGAAAGTACTAAAAATCTTTGGATTAAAGAGCGAGGTATTGACTGGGGGGTGAACCCAATCATATACGTAGTATTTTTGTTCGTTTTAAGTTTTGATGTTGCTCCTTACTTTCAGTTGAAAAACTTTTTTTTTATTTAATCTCTGATCTTTTTCTTTAATAATGCTGGGAAATCCGACGCCCCCTTCATAGAAATGTCTCTTTCCCCATAAGAAATTCCTTCATGGAAAGATCCTCCCACATAACCCCCGAACCCCCCCCCCCCAACCTAACAGAAAAAATCTCCCCTGAAAACGTCTGTATACTTCCCAATAACCAATTCTATATGATAACAGTGGGTAAAGTTCATAACTTTAAGCCCTCCCCCCGGGGACTTCGGGGGATTAATTCATCCTAAAAAACATAGTTATCATATTTTCAACCATCCTGAAGAAAAGGGGTATCTCAAAATTTTGATCCGGTGACTTTGGGAAAAAAATGAGCGTGGGGGGGGCCTAGTTGCCCTCCATTTTTTTGGTCACTTAAAAAGGGCATTAGAACTTTTAATTTTCATTCCAACGAGCCCTCCCACGATATCTTAGGACCACTGGGTCGATACGTTCACCCCTGGGAAAAAAAAACAAATAAACACGCATCCATGATCTTTCTTCTGGCAAAAAATGCAAAATTCCACATTTTTGTGGATAGGTGCCTCTACAGTACAGTAGGGTACCTCTACAGTGGGGTTCTCTGTTACGCTGTATATGATGGTGTGATTTTCATTAAGGATTTATTACTTTTAAGGGGTCTTTCCCCTTTTTTTCTATAATCAGCCAAATTTTCTCAGGCGTTTAACTTTTGATGGGTAAGGCTAAACTTGATAAAACTTATATATTTGAAATCTGCATTAAATTCTGATTTATTTGATGTATATATTGGTATCAAAATTCCGTTTTTTAGAGTTTCGGTTACCATTGAGCCGGGTCGCTCCTTACTTACAGTTCATTACCACGAACTGTTTGATTCGTGACTTCAATTTCAACAAAATTCAAGACACTAAAATTTTGAAGTTTTTTCGAAGCTATCAAGTGAGGACACGAGTGTCAAATTTGAACGATAACAACATTCTACCGATTCGGATTTCAAAGTTTGCACAACAGCCAGCACTTTCCAGTGAGAATAAAACATGAAATAGCTCATACAGGCAGATTATTTTTATATTAACTTTTCCCATGTGAATAATTCACAGCATAAATCTTTATTTTATCTAACGGGTTTGAATTAATAATGTTTTGAATGACTAGTAACACACTGAGAAGAATCAGGCCGATGCAAAAAAAAAAAAAAAAAAAAAAAAAGAATATATTCCATTGATGTTATTCTAATTTCAAAGTTGAACTCCCCAGTTTTTCCTATGGGAATAGCAGACAAAAAGTGAACTGATTGAAAATCTCTAGGGTATTCATTGGAGGTTTTCGCAAGGCTACCAAGGAGCAAACTGGTGTGAAATTGTAAATAAAAAAGCCTTTCTTCACAAATTTTGAGAATTTACAAAATAATTACCAACTTCGGTAATTACCAATTTTGAGAATTTGCATAATAATTACCATCTTGATGAGGATCTGAAGTAATTGAATCTTCTAAGAATTTGGCTATTACAATGATTCCAATTATGCGATCATGCTGACAATATACATATAGCAAATATTAAATAATGTAATAAAATAATTATATATTCCTTCAGGTAGAATTTACTAGAAATTACATGTATAAATCACTCTGTCTCTTGAGTACATAAACCAGCATAGCCAGGCTCGTCAGTTTATTTTAACATAAATATAAAACGTATGCATTCCTTCAACTCGCTAGATACAATAAAATTTAATAGCTCAGCAGTAAACTTTTGAAATCTTAGTCATACTATTTCTCTTTTGGGTTATGACTATCTTAGAACCATTCATAAAAGGCACTGAAATATAAATGCAAAGAAGCATATAAAATAACGTGAAAACCACAAGTCAGAGATGATTTATGGCCATAGCTAGAAATATTGCCAAGCCATCCGTACTCTATTTTAGTGGTAAAGTCCTCTTCGTACATCATATCTGGAAAAAAAATGAGAATATAACAAACAAAAGTTTACTTCATAGAAAAGGGGATATATTTTTGGGAAACGAAAAAGAACTTCATCACTTAGACAAGAAATAAAAACTCGAAAGTAACAAAATAAGTATATTGACAAAAGCTTGTGTGCAACTAGCATAGTATAAACTATACAACTAGGTATATGCGCTTTCTGTTAAGCTTATGTGTACATATTTATGTTTAATTAAAAAGAAGTACTCTGGAAAAAATTATCTAGACAAAATAAATATAAATAACTTTAAAACAGAAACGAATTATGTACTTGATATGTAACTACTAAATATAACGTAAATTTTTTGATTACCTATTAATCTACTAGTAAAAAAATGGGAAAAACTATACTGCTTGTTTAGAATCGGATTGAATCTCATCTTCATGGATGCATGATCCTTTTTCTAAAAGATACATTTGCCAATCTAACAGCTAACAAAGAGCCCCTTCTCCAGTATATGGGATGTTCTAAAAGAATTTTTAAAGTGATTGGCTTTGAGGACTTCAGACCCAAGCTGCAAGACGAGAAAAAAGGCAAATTAAAGTGGACTTTTTTGAGGCTATAAAGTCAAATAGACAGCCTATTTAATCCTGAATGCGGGTATAAAATATAAGTTTAACATCTGAGAAGATAACTTTCCGGACTTAGATTATGCTGATGATTTAAGCATCATAGATGAAAGTGTGAGAAAATGACTGAACTTTTAGAGGTTTTGCGAGTTGAGGGAGTTAGAAATGGTTTAAGAATTAGTGTTAAGAAGAGTAAGTCCCTAAGGCTAGGAATAAGTGAACATGAATAGGGTATGTTTGGTAATGAAAATAATCGATCAAGTTGGTAGCTTCACTTACCTTGGTAGTATTATTAAAAAAGACGGCGGGTGCCTTGTAGATGTTAAAAGTAAAATAACCAAGGCCCAGGGTGTTTTTTCATAGTTGAAAAAAGTTTTGGAAAATGGGAAGATAAATCTGCGAACCAAGATTATGATATTGGAAGTTACAATGACGACAGCAGTCAAATGCGGTTCTGAAGCATGGGAAATCCGAGAAACAAAGAAAGATTTGCTAGGTGTTCTCCGGAGACATTGCCTAAGTATTGTTTTGGGTACCCGACTGACTTACCATATTTATAACCGTAGGCTGCATGATAAAGTGTCGAGGAATCCCGCTTAACCTTTGTCTTTTAAGAAGAGCTTAGCTTATGGTTTTGGGCCATTATCTTAAAATAGTTTACATATCAGTTACGGTCTTGAGACGTGACAGCGACGACATATTAAAATCTTTTTTATGAATGGCAGTGCTTTTCTAGATTAAAGAGGTAACAAAAACAACAAAAAACTGTTTTTATTAAAAAAAAAAGAAGACAATCTGATAAGTACTTACCAATGGTGTTTTCTTTTCTGTTGCGTCCTGGATTTGTATTTCCCTCTTTCCACTTTTTTCTTTTGGATTTCTTCCCAGCACTTTCGTCTTGACCTTTGCTAATTTCATGAAAAGTGACTTCAGCAGTAACCAAATCTTTTGTTGTAGACGGTTGTGTTGGTAAGATAATTTCTAAAAAGAGTGAGGGGTGCTACAACTTTTAAAAGTTATATTGTATTCTTCTGTAAACATACCAAACCTGAACATTTAAATCGAGGCAAGCATGGGCTTCGTTCCATTTTATAAAGCTTAACGAAATCCTTTGTGCAAAGATCATCCAGAGAGGAATATAAGAAATTTTTGTTTCCAGTTAAAGGTAATATCACCAGTTTCTTGTCAGAACGTAAACTTGCAACAAAAAGCTCTGGTGAGTAGCAGTCATTTATAACATAATCTTCATTGTCCGTACAAGTCAAGTCTTCAGTGCCCTGGCCGAGGCTATTTGGGATACAAGATCGGGGTTTCCGCTTGCTAATTTTTGGACATTAGAAAAAGTAAAATCTTATATCCTTTCATATAAGCTCTTCTTGTGTTTCTTGGGAATTCTGTTACTTAAATAAATTCTGCTTCTGACAAGCTATTTTATTAATAGGGTTCTGAAGGGTAAAGCCTCTGTGAGATATCTTCCTTAATTTTTTTCTTTTATTTAAGCAACTGGTCACACTTAATAGTAAAACTAATTTTTTGGCCCTATGACTTCACATTTTGATTCAAGTGGGAATAGAGGGGTGGTTAAAGTGCAGTAGAAGAGATATACAGATGAAATTTACTTCTGTTTTCCTGGCAAAATGATTTTAACAAGTAACCCTCCTATAAAGAGCCACTTATGTTATCTATGCTATACATGAGAATCATCATCCTTGGCTGAGAATACTTTTAGTTTCACGGGAGACAAAATTAGCGAGCTCCTGCTTTGGATTTAGACCCAACGTGGTGAACGGGAACCAAAGAAGCAATTTTATTGTTACTGTAGCTTAAGACTGGACGGTATGAAAACCGAAAATTAGCTATGCAGAAGAAATTTACTGTGCAAAAATGGGGCGGTTATCTTTTGATGAATACAAACGGGTTTAGAAGGCGGTCTTTAACTTGACTCCGCAAAGTTTGAATAGCAGGGTTTCAAGCTCTGACCTGATTTTAAAAGACAAAATCACCACAAAGGTAAAAAGCGGATAGGTATGTAGAATTTTTTTTTTCCCTCTGAACATCAGCCTTTAGAAATTGAGAAAATAATGGAAATTTAAAAAAGAAGAAGGATCAATTAAAGAAAAACATAAGAATGTCTGATAAAACATTGACAGGAAAGATTACACTTATTTAGCAAGCGCATCGGCATAAAATTTTCCAGGGGGGGGGAGCAGACGCCAACCTCGCCGGGGTGAGTGGGGGACAGGAAATATATTTCAGGATATCTATTTTTGCAGGAATAAGTTTATTTTTAAATACTTTTATTGATAAACTCTCAAATAAAAAGAGCAATTAAATTGCATGCGAAATGAAACAAAATACAGATCCTTTTTCCTGGCAAAATGATCGCTTTATTTAATCAATAATATATGTAATTATTTTGTATTTAATCTTAAAACAAAATCATATTCAAACCCAAATTACAGAAAGATTTGTTGCTTCCGTAGATTAGAAAAAATGTAAACTTGTCCTAATGTAATTTTCTACTCCTTAGAAAAGTTTACAGAAAGGATAGAGATACTCAAAAATCATCCTGCCTGCGTAAATACCACGTCTTTATTTTATACCGGCTATGGAAAATGTACCTCTTTCATACCAGGACAATTATCCACCTCGAATTTAACTCCCTTTTCTTTTCAGACAGTTAAACAATTTACAGAACAGCGAAAGAAAAGCTAAATTTAAACTTACTATTGAGCTGTCAAATTGATCCTCTTTCTTTTTATTAGTCTATTCAACTAAATAAAATGGACAGGTTCAAAAAATTGTCACAAGAGAATCTTATCAAATAGTTTTTGATAAAAAAAAACGGGAAGTAAAAAGTGACTTGGGCCAATTTCCACCAAAACTAAAAATGGAATTCTCTTGACAATTGCAAGACCGACAGTATTGGCTTTTTACGCTGATTCTAAATATAGTTTATTGTTACCCATCCACAACTAAAAATTTGAGAAAATTTGCCCAGTATTTGATAAAAAGTGGAACAACCCTAGAAATGTGAGTGATCTTATTGAAAATCCCTTAATAAAAAAAATATCATATCAGAGAACTCTACTATAGAGGTTTCGAGCTCCAATCTTCATAATTGGAATGGAGTTTCGCATTTTTTTTTCAGAATAAACATTGTTGATGAATGTTCACTTGTTTTGATTTTTCCCAGGGGTGATTGTATCAAAGCGACTGTCCAAGATATTTGGGAGGGAGCTCATTCAAACGTAAATTGAAAGCTCTTTTTTAAATGACCACAAACGTTGGGCCAGAGGAAAGTCTAGTTTTCTGGCATTTTATGGCACCAAACTACCACTTTACCCCAAAGAGGACGAATTTGCAATCAATTTAAAATTGTGAGAAGTTAATTGATTTAAAAGTACCAATAATTGTATTTTATACTTCCCAGTTACAAAAGACGTAATGCCAAACGGAGGCACTACTGGATTCAACCACGTTGATTCACTTTATTTGTAATGAAATCAGGCTACGTCTGGTGATCTGTACTTGCGTATCAGCTAAAATGAGGGGGGGGAGTCAGTCTTTAGGCGGGGAGAGGCTAGACTCCTAAAAAAGTACATATTAATGGACACACTGCTTGCTCATCATTAGGCTTCACACAAATTTCAAAAGAGGTAGAAACGAGTCGGAAATAATTTAAATGTTTCTCTATACAGCTAAAATATTAAATTCCTATATCTACCAGCACAGAGGGGGAAAAAACAAGGCAGGCCATCATCAGCTCCACCAGTAAATTTTTTGGGGTGGCAAATACTGCTAGGAACTTTCAGCAATTTCAAATGGTAATATTTTTCTTTTTCTATTTATGTGAAATACTTCAATGTATTTAAACTAATGAATGCAATTTATTTATCGATAAGAAAATCTTATTAGAGAGCTTGTGATGGCTTCAGTTATGTAAAAGGTCAAAAGTCTGTCTCATCTTTAACTCCTTACTCTTTACTGTGAAATTTGGCTTTTGTTCAAATTTTTAAAGAAAATTTGCAATTGGAAAAAAAAATCAAAGCACTCGAAAAACTGTCGTGTAATGAGCAGGGTGTTGAAAAGGGAGCAGTCCCCCTTATATGCAAAGTAGTTTCAATTTCTTTGGAGTTTTAATCTTGCTCCTTACTTTAGTTGAAAAATGTTTTCTATTTGTTTAATTACTTTTCATGAGACTGTAAAGAATTATGAAAGCAATACTTTTGGTAACGCAGAAAAAAGATCAATATTTCAATGATCTCTGTTTGGATTTTGATATTAATCAAACAGATCATGATAGCTGACGGTAAGTAAGGAGAAATTATAACGTACATGAGGGAATTTGCCCCCTCCTCAACACCTCACTCTTTAAATTTTGTCCCAATTCTTTAAAAACAACTTCTGAAACACAAAGGTCGTTTATTTAGAGCAATACATAACTTTTTTTTAAAGTGCCGAAAAACTTTAGCGTTAAGATCGAGGTGCTGAAGAGGGGACAACCCCACTCATATACATAATAAATTCTATTCGTTTTAAGTTTTAATGTTGCTCCATACTTTTAGTTCAAGTTTTTTTTTTTTTTTAATGATACTTATAGAAAAAAATTTTTATGAATGAAATTTAAAAATTATATAAATTAAATTAAAAGTATATAAAAATGAAAAAAAAATAATCAAAAAACAATAGACGAAAAAAATAGCCTACTTACAAAAAATAAGATATAAACTTCCAGATGTCTGTTCTGTTGATTAATTTCGAAGCGCTGGACGGAAATTTTTTAACAATATCGACAGTTTTGAATTTGGTTACCAAACACCAAAATATATGATGTCTTTAGACTACTCAGTGTTCACAAATAGTAGCCCATTATGAAATTAGTTTGGTTAAAGTAGAACAATAAAACTAAGATTAAGAAAATCAAATAAAAATTTGTATTAAATATATTTCGATTAATTTTGAATGCCAAAAACCAATATATTTGACACCTTTATACTTCATAACCGTATAAAATTAAATTTTTTTCAAAGTGGCAAATAGGTAAATATAATCACTCCTGGAAAAGACGAAAAACTTATCTGTTCAGGGGAAAAAAATTCCCATCATTCGGTTTATGGGAAACATTTCTGATTATGGTGGCTCCATATATCATCTCATGGGTACTCTTTCAGTGTAAGCGAAAGTTGATGCAATATTATTACCAATATTAACCCTTATTAAGTTTTTTACTGTAATCATACGAACTTTCTTGTGCACTAATAACTGCCCTAATTATAATTAACAAATAAATATTTCAGATCACGATAAAAAGTTCATTCTGCGATTTAATGTTATCAATAGTTAGGCTCTTATACTTTCGTTATTGACAAGGGTCGTTATTTACTTACCATTCGTTACTATGAAGAATTTGATTTTTTTTTGTTGTTGCTCGAACCAAATCATATAGCAAAAATATTTCTGGAAAACTAGAAAAGAGTCACTCAGATCCGTTAAATTTATATGCATTTGATATTCCCTTTCAATAGTTATATTAATCATTAGAAAAAGTGCACTGAACTGCAGCATAAAGCATTATTTTAAAAAAGAAGCCATACAATGAAGTGAAATAAATAACTGAAAAGGCCAAAATGAGTATATTTCTTCAGCTGCATCCCTTCTCCCACCAAAAGAGCAAAAAATATTGTCCAATACAACTCCTGTCTCCCTATTATCCCAATGATAACATAAAAGCCCGACTAAAGGATCGATCTCTTCATTTTAAAAAAGGTTCCAAATTCTGCGAAATAAAAATGAACATGACAAATACAAAAAAAAATGATAAGGAACTCATCTTTGTAAACGACGACATTTTGTGACAACAATCTTAATAAAAAAATAGGCAAAACAACAGCTTCCTCACTTATGCTTAAACCTTAGTTAAACAAACTATAATGATAAAACAGTAAGAATTGTGAAGATACGGCTTTTAATTTTTTTTTATACAATAGTAGGTGGTTCAAAAATTTATTCAAGTTGAATTCATTAAATAAGAAATAATATATCTATTCGAAACTAAGTTAATTGCTTCAAAGGAATGGTTCCCGAGTTTCCATGCTTCTTGGAACCCTACCATCAACTATTTTTGGTAGAAGTGCTTCAAAGAAGAATCTTTCTAGCTTTGATAGCATTTCCTATATTTATCCCGTATTATCAAAAATTTTTTCATCTAGGAGTTAGTGGAATAGATAGTAAAGGGTTACAAGTTTTGAAACTTCAATACCCCCCACCTTCATTTTTTAAATTTCTTGTCAAAACGTTATACAGACCTCTGCATCTCTCGGTAAAATATTATGTAAGATTATGCACTAAAATATATAAAGCAAAAGTAAAAAAAAAAGACTTTGCTAAATTGTGATAAGTATTTCATTTGCCCGTATAATTGTGGTGTTTTTATTTGCAGAAATATCACTAAATACAGGGGCGGATCTAGAGCAGAATCTTGGGGAGTGGGGTAATGTAACAAGAGAGCCAATAATTGACCAAATTGGTGCCAGGAAATGTTGAGGGGGGTGGCCCATCCCTTGATCTGCCAGTGACTATGTAGAAGCTCATAAATCAAAGTTTAGTTTATTATCAAGATTTACGCTACAGAATAGAATGAATTATGTTTGTATGCTATTTTTTTCTGCTAGGTCGTCAACTTTTGCTTGTATTGCCAGAGTACCCACGAGCTGATATATGGAGCCACCATAATCAGTAATATTTCCTCTGAACGGAATGCTTCGAATTTTTGTATTTTCCCCCTGAACAGATACGTTTTTTGTGTTTTATTTTTATTTATTTTTCCAGGAAGTGATTTTATTTATCTAGTAGTCTCTTTGAGAAGGATATAATTTATTACAGTTATGAGGTATAAGTGTGTCAAATATGTTGGTTTTTGGTAACCAAAATTAAATTAAAATATTGAATTAAAATTTTTATTGGATTTTATTAATATTAGATTTAACCTTTTACTTTGAACATACTACTTTGATTATGCGTTACTTTTTTTTAACAAGTTGAGTCTAAAGGCATTAAATATTTTGGTGTTTGATAACCAAGTTCAAAACTGTTGATATTGTAAAAAAATATCCGTAAAAATATCCGAAAAAAAAGTTTTAATGTTGGTCCTTACTTTCAGTTAAGAAAACTTGTTTTTTAATTGAATTTCTGATTGTTTTTTTTTAAATAATTCCAGGATACCTGGCCCCCTCCAAAGAAAATCCCCCTACTCAAAAAATATCCCCTGGGCAAATCAATCCTGGCGAAAGTTTACCCCGAACAATTACCCCTAATATCTCCACGTCTAAAATTGAATCGGTAAAGAAAAAGCAAGATATATAAAGGAATTTTGTATAGGATTCTGGCAAATTCATCAAGTGTAAAGTTTCCCCTGAAAAGCTCTCTCCCCTGGACACTTCCCTCTCTATGGAAAATTCTCCCAGCAGAAGATTCCTCCTTTCCCAACCTAAAAAATATATGCATATTCCCAATAACAAATAAAGCAATGGGTATATTTTATAACTTAAAAACCTTTCCCCAGGGGCTGAAGGGGACCATTTTATCTCTAAAGACATAGTTATTGGGCCTTTCAACTATGCTGAAGAAAAAAGCTATTTCAAAATTTTGCTCGGACGGTTTTGGAAAAAGGTGACGTGGGAGGGGGCCTAGTTGCCCTCCAATCATTTTTGTCACTTAAAAAGGCCACTAGAATCTTTTATTTCCATTGGAATGAACCCTCTCTCGATGGTCTAGGCCCAATGGTCAATACGATCACCCATGGAAAAAAAACAAGTAAACACGAATCCGTGATCTTTCTTCTGGCAAAAATTACAAAATTCCACTGTTGTGCAGATATGACCTTGAAACCTCTACAGTAGGGTTCTTTGATACGCTGAATCTGATCTGATTAAAATTCAATGACTTCGAGGGGGTCTTTCCCCTTTTTTTGAAAATCAGACAAATTTTCCCAGGCTCGTAGCTTTTGATGGGTCAAACTAAACTTAATGAAAAGTATATATTTGGAATCAGCATGATAAGCCAATTCTTTTGATATATCAATTGGTATCAAAATTCTGTTTTTTAGAGTTTCGGTTACTATTGAGCCGGTCGCTTTGTACTTACAGTTAATTACCACGAACTGTTTGATTACCCATCAAAATACAAACAGATATAATTGAAATATTGATCGTTTTTTCTGCGTTACCAAAAGTACTATGTTTATAAAACTTTACAGTTTCATGAAATGTAATTAAACGAATAGAAAAGGATTTTCAACTAAAGTAAGGAGCAAGTTTAAAACTTAAAGCAAATATAAATTACTCTGTATATAAGCGGGAATGCCTCTTTCTCAACACCTTGCTCAATAAACAAAAGTATTTTTAGGGCTTTGAACAATCTTATCTTTCCAATTGCAAATTTTTTTTAAAATTTGGAAAAAAGTCAAACTTCACAGTAAAGAGTAAGGAGCTAAGGAGGAGACAGCCCGCTTTATATAAAGAATAATAGGTTTCAAATCTGTTTCTTGCTTTCAGTTGAAAAGCTTTTTTTATTTAACTTCTGATTGTTTCAACAATCAAACCCAGGCCTAACCAAGATATAATTTAAGGTACCTGTCCCTTAAATCCCTGGTTTATTGCTTTTAAAATGTGTAAATCCATAATTGTACGTGCATTAGTACCGTCCTAAGCTTAAATTTTCAATTTAAATTTTGGATAAAATTTGAATATAGGCTACTTAAAAAATTAGCGATAAATAGAAATTTTGGTAAGACGTCCTTGTTAATGTGACTACAAAATAATTTCGGTCGGAAGAGCAAAAGTATCATTATTTGTTTGGATGGAAATTCTGTGATAAGTTTGATCTTCTATATAACTGAAGCCATCACAACCCCTAAAATAGGATTTTCTTATCGGTAAATACATTACCTAGATTCGTTTAAATGCATTGAAGTACTTCAATTAGGAAACTAGAAAAAGAAAATAATCACATTTAAAATTGATGAAAACCAAGTTCCTTGCAGTGTTTGCCACCCCAAAGGAATTTCCTGGCAGGGCTGATGATGACCTGCCTTGCTATCTACCTCTGTGCTGGTAGAAATGGGAATGTAACATTTTTGCTGTATAGCGAAACAATTTAAATAATCATGCTCCCCCAACCTGTCTCAACATTTATCTAAAGCTTCGAGAAGAGTAAGCAGTTTGTCTATTAAAATATACTTTTTTAGAAATCTACCCAACCCCCACCTAAACAATGACTCACCCCCCTCATTATAGCTGATACGCAATTACAGATCGCCAAACATAGCTTAATTTCATTAGAAATAAAGCGAATCAACTTAGTTGAATCCAGTACTGCCACCGTGTGGCATTGCTTCTTTTACAACTGGAAAGCCTAAAATATAGTTATTCGTACCTTAAATCAATTAGCTTTTCAGAATTTTATATTGATTGAAAACTCATCCTCTTTGGGGTGAAGTTGTAGTTTTGTGCCCTAAGACAGCAAGAAAACAAGACTTTCCCCTGGTCCAATCTGATGTATGGTCACTTAAAAAAGAGCTTTAAATTTACGTTTGAATGAGCTCCCTCCCAATTATCATGGACCTTTGGTTTGATACAATCACCCCTGGGAAAAAAGAAAACAAGATCACATCTACGGTAGGGTTTTCTGATATGATGTACCTAATAAAGAGCTTTTCAATAAGACCACTTGATTTTTTATTTTTATTTTTTTTGGGGGGGAGCCTTTTTCAAAAATCAGGCCAATTTTCTCAGGTTTTAGATTTTGGGTGGGTAACAATAAACTGAAAGAATTCTAAATATTTATAATCAAACAGTTCGTGGTAACGAACTGTAAGTAAGGAGCGACCCGGCTCATTGGTAACCGAAACTCTAAAAAACGGAATTTTGATACCAATAGATACATCAACAGAATCAGATTTTAATTCTGATTTCAAATCTATAAGTTTCATCAAGTTTAATTTTACCTATCAAAAGTTACGCGCCTGAGAAAATTTGGCTGATTTTCGAAAAAAGGGGGAAAGACCCCTAAAAGTTATAGTACCTAAATGAAAATCACACCATCATATTCCGCGTATCAGAGAACCCTACTGTAGAGGTTTCAAGCTCCTATCTACAAAAATGTGGAATTTTGCATTTTTTCCCAGAAGAAATATCACGGGTGCGTGTTTATTTTATTTTTTTTTCCCAGGGGGGATCGTATCGACCCAGAGGTCCTAGAATATCGTGGGAGGGCTCATTGGAATGGAAATTAAAAGTTCTAGTGCACTTTTTAAGTGAACAAAAAAAGAATGGAGGGCAACTAGGCCCCCTCCCGGGCTCATTGTTTTCCAAAGTCACCTGATCAAAATTTTGAGATAGCCATTTTGTTCAGCATGTTCGAAAATATTATAAGTATGTCTTTTAGGATGACTTAATCCCTCGAAGTTCCCGGGAGGAGGGCTGAAAGTTATGAACTTCACCTAATGTTAACATATGGTATTGGTTATTGGGAAGTATACAGTACAGACGTTTTCAGGGGTGATTTTTCCTGGTAGTGGGGGAGGGGGTCGGGCATGGACGTACGCAGGGGGGGGGGGGCTCCGGGCCCGGCCCCCTCCCGAAATCTCACGATTTTTTCATTTTCCAATAATTTTCTGATTTTTCTCACAGAATAATGGGTTTGAAGGATTTGGCCCCCCCCTCGAAGCAAATTGGGCCCCCCCGAAACAAACTCCTGCGTACGTGCCCGGGGTCGGGGGTTATGTAGGAGGATCTTTCCATGAAGGAATTTTTCATGGGGGAAGGGACATTGCTATGAAGGGGACGCCGGACTTCCCAGCATTATTTAAAAAAAGATCAGAAATTAAATATAAAAAAACAAGTTTTTCAACTGCAACAGCAGCAACATCAAAACTTTAAACGAACAGAAAATATTACATATATGATTAGGTTCACCCCCAGTCAATACCTCACTCTTTAAGCCAGAGATTTTTTAGTACTTTCATAAGAGTTATTTATTCTATTTAACGGCCTTTGTGATTAAGCGGTAATTTTTAAAGAATTGGAACAAAATTTGAACTTTCACTTAAAGAGAAAGGTATTGAATAGGGGGCAAACCCCCTAATATATGTATTAAAAATCTGTGAATATAGAAGTTCGTTACGTAAGTTAGTTCGTAAGTTACGTATATTTATTACTAATAAAAACGTTCGTAAATAAAATTAAACAAGTTTCGAGAAAGCCATTTAACCAAATAAAAGTTAAATTAATATGCAAATTTTGTTTTAATTATTCATGTACGGTGAGCCAAGTTCAAAACCTGCATTTATTCAAAAACGTTCAAAAATTAAATAAGAAAAACAAGTTTTTTTTAACTGAAAGTTAGGAGCGACATTAAAACTCAAAACGAACAGAAATTATTCCGTATATGAAAGGGGCTGTTTCCTCCTCAACGCCTTGCGCTTTACGCTAAAGTTTGACTTTCCCACAACTCTATTTTTTTTAAACAAAAAAAAACTTTAGCGTAAAGAGCGAGGCGTTGAGGAGGGGACAGCCCCTTTCATATACGGAATAATTTCTGTTCGTTTTAAGTTTTAATTTCGCTCCTTACTTTCAGTTAAAAAAACTTGTTTTTTTTATTTAATTAGCATAAAAAGCCAATACTGACGGTGTAGCAATTGTCACAAGAATTAGATATTTAATTTTGATGAATGTTGGTCCAAGTCACTCTTTACTTCCAGTTTTTTTTTCACAAACTATTTGATAAGATTCTCTTGTGACGAAAATTTTTTTGAACTTTTTCCTTTTTTTTAGTTGAATAGGACAATAAAAAGAAAGAGGGTCAATTTGACAGCTGGATATTAAGTTTAAAGTTTGTTTTTCTTTCGCTATTCTATTGTTTTCATTATATATGAATAAATAGCAGATTTAAGTTAGAGGGGAAGAATTATCCTGTTATGAAAGAGGTATATTTTACATGGCTGTTATAAAACCAAATGTGGTATCTGTGCAGGCAGGATGATTTTTGAGCATCTCTACTCCTTGTGTAAAGTATTCTAAGGCTTAGAAAACTGTATAAGGGCAATTCTACATCTGTTATAATCTACGAAAGCAATCTTTTTATAATTTTGGTTTGAGTTTGAAGATCTTCTAAAATTAAATACATAATGACTGAATATATTATTGATGAAACATAGTGATCCTTTGGTTAGGAATCCTTACGGTTTAAAATTTACTGTATTTTGTTTCATTTTGTAGGCAATTTAGTTGCTCTTTTTATTTGAGAGTTCTTTTCTAAAAGTATTTAAAAATAAACTTATTCCTACGAAAAAAATTCTTAAAATATATCCCATGTCCCCCAACCACTACTGATCTTTTGGCGTTTGCCACCTCCCTCCCACCCCTCTCCCCTGGAAAATTTTCTGCCGGCGCCCTTGTATTTCACAAAGCACATTTGTGAACTAACTAGGCCAAGTTCTTCTTTAACTGCCTTTCTCTTCTTTCAAAATCTGTGACTGCAACCTAATTTGACAGAGCATTCACATTTGCATAATATGTTGAAACATTCACTTATCATGCCAGCCAATACGAGTTGAAACCCTGACTGTTTATCACCTGAAGGCTGGTATTTATGCCCGCCTATTGAAACTGAATATGCAACAGTTCAGGAGTTTCTAGTATAAAACTGATGGTAACAATTTTTAGTAGAAACAAATAAACTTATGAAAATGTCTTTTGTGAATTAATTAGGAAAAAAAAATAAAAGTCAAGTTGTTCCTTTCAAAATCCTCTAAAAGTCCGTTTTAATTTGATTGAAATTGTATATAACGTTATCTTAGACAAGTTCCAATGGAATTTGCGCAAAAAAGTTTAATTTGGGAATACCAGACAAAAAAATAAAACAAATTAGGAAAGTCATATTATATTGCTAGATCAGGGAATATATATAAACCAAAACCGAAGCCTTTATGCGTCTGTTGTCACTAAACAAGTTAAAAATATTTAACATCGAAGAGATAGCCAGGAATTTTTCAATTTCCGTTCCCCTTAAGCATACCCTTTCATAAAAGTCTATCTATATGATTCCTCATCAGAGGAAGCGCTTCGAATCCTACGAGAAGAGGCTGCAAAAGTAGGACTGCAGATAAACTAGACTAAAACGCAAATTATGGCCATAGACCCATCCTCCCCTGCTGCCAATCCTTCAGTTAGCCTGGATAGCACCACAAGCATCGAAGTTGTACAAAGGTTCATCTACCTGGGCTCCATAATTTCTTCAGATGGCTCGCTTCTTTCTGAACTACAAGCGAGAATATCCAAAGCGTGTTCTGCCATGGGCAGACTGAACCGTCACCTCTGGCGAAAACCAAACATCAGTCGCACAAAGAGGCTGCGGATTTTCAACGCCCTCGTCGGCTCTGTGATGCTCTATAGAGCTGAGAAGTGGCAAGCTTTAGCCGCAACCCTCAAGGCAATTGATGTCTTTCATTCGAAGATCCTGAGGAGGATCAAAGGTCTACGATGGTTCGACTTTGTTCAGCAATGAAAAGCTGCTGTAGCTCACCAAGCAGTCTCGGTTTTCCACCCAAGCAGCCGAGCGAACACTACGATGGTTCGGACACCTACTTCGAATTCTCCACACATACCTGCGAAAACGATCCATGACTTCGACCCTGTCAAAGCCGGTTGGAAGCGACCTCGAGGCCGACAGAAGAAACAATGGTCTGACAGCCTGTCCGAGTTCCTGAGGATAGCAAATATCAGGTTGAGCGATGTGCAAACGCTTGCCATGGACCGAAGCGGATGGAGGAGGCAGACGTCACTTTCTACGCCGAGCAGCGCCCGGCAGGAGACATAAGTCAAAGTAAGTCAAGTCATATGATTGCCAGATGTCATCAGCGGCACTTAACACTTTTATTCCGTCGGCAATACCGTGATACCTTTTTTTATATCAAAAAGAGGTACCTTTTTTTTGTAAATGAAACCTTATAGGCTAAAATAGAGCAATTTTCCTCTATTAGGATTCTGAGCAATAGCAAGAAAAATCATATATTTCCATTTTGAATTACAAGAACTACTACCCTGATTACTATTTTTAATAATTGCTTTTTAATAGTGTAATCCTTGACTAGGTGTCTAAGAAATCCCTAACCAACTAGGAATTTTCGAATTTAATTGCTACATGCTTTAGTTTTGCGGTTGCAGCGATGACTTCGAATTGAATCTTTCTGACTCGAAACAATAAAGGAAGAACAGCCCCGGTTTAAATTAACCAGGTTTTTTATTCAAGAAACAACGACAATAGAT
This sequence comes from Artemia sp. Qi Xiang Cuo, assembly GCF_049724085.1. NCBI lineage: Eukaryota > Metazoa > Arthropoda > Branchiopoda > Anostraca > Artemiidae > Artemia > Artemia sp. Qi Xiang Cuo. The sequence continues at coordinate 15,620,512 of NC_142803.1, forward strand.
TTTTGGTGATAACTCCACTTTCACAAGATTTTGTGACTAGTTCCGACGATATTCAAAACTACACCGAAGTTGATTGATCTTGAATTCCATGTTAGCAAGAAATGTTTTACAAGCAAAAAGCCTCTTCTCTCTGTCCATGACCCTAGTAGCCTTTTACAAAGTAACCTTTTGATATTAATTAATTTATAAAATGGATATCGATAAACAAACTTGAACGAAAGGTTTTTTACAGGAGGGAAGGGCAAGCTTAAGCCACTACTTCGGCATTTGATGTTGTTGCCAAACAAGCCATTTAGTGGTTTCAAATAAGCTTACCTTACACACTTGCTTAGTAGCGTTCGTTACTTTTTATTTATAAATGAACATTTTCAAACTCAACTTGAATCCAGATAAAAAAAAAACACAAAAATGTACTGAGATAATTTCTTTCGAAAATGCCTTTTAATGTTTCAAGAAAGTTATGTTCGAAAATATCTCGCATTGTTTTCTCTGTGCAGATTTTGAAACTCACGTGCTTTAATACCACCCAAAAGTGCTGTCACAAATAAAATGTAAACGTCAGTTTGTTAACGTCAGTCTGTCTCTAAGTTTTTTGTTACGTTTACATAGCGCAAATTGTATAAGCCTAAAAATTTTACGTTTGAAGCTCTTTCAGGAGACTGGAATGATGCTGATATGAATGGGGTTTTAAGCCAATGTGAAGTCATCTTAACAGTTGCTCTTATAAAAAAAAGCTTAGGGTGAATAGGATGACCTTTACGTAAATAGCTAGGGCAGTCTAACGGGATAGAAGAATCTTGGCTAATGTAAACAAATTTCTGAGATAAATGTTTCTTCTAATGATTGTTAGGATTTGTATTTTTAGTTGTTCCAGCCAAGGTCCGGTCACTAAGGCCTGAACAGAACAAAATTTAATATTTTTGATATAATTATAAAGAAGATAACATGACAAGAAAAAATTGAGATGAAACTACAGGTACATTTAGGTAATTTGATGTGACGCTAATGGCAGTTTTGGGACCCAAATAGAGACATTTTCATAAGGCACGTTCTTGGCAGCTTTGTCTAAGCCTATTTTGCAATCCAAATAATGTTCTATAAATTCAAATATTTAAATAAGTTTTTTTGAAAAGGTTGTATATCGCATACAACCATCTAGTTTAAGTTAAAGTCCTTTTGCCATTCAATACCCTCAAAAAATAAAGTAATTGCTGGTGGTTTATTTACACGTCACTTTAAGAAACTATTAAATAAAAAAAACTAGTTTTTTTTAACTTAAAGTAATGAACGACATTAAAACTTAAAACGAACAGAAATTATTCCGTATATGAAAGGGGCTGTCCCCTCCTCAACACCTCGCTCTTTACACTAAAGTTTATTATTGTTTAAAAAAATAAAATTGTGAGACAGAGTCAAAATTTAGCGTAAAGAACTTGCCGTTGAGGAGGGGAAAGCTCCTTTCATATACGGAATAATTTCTGTTTGTCCTAAGTTTTAATGTCACTCCTTACTTTCAGTTAAAAAAAACTTATTTTTTTATATTTAATTTCTTAAAGTTTTTGAATTAATACAGGTTTGATTTTGACTCAACGTAGATGAATAATAAAAAAAAAATTGCATATTAATTTTACTTTTTTTTGGCTAAATGGCTTTCTCGATATTTTGTTCTGACGTAGCTTACGAATTAACTGACGTAACGAACTTCTATATTCGTATTTTTTTTATTACATATATTAGGGAGTTCATCCCCTATTCAATACCTTGGTCTTTACGCTAAAGTTAAAATTTTGTTCCATTTCTTTAAGTATGACCCCTTAATCACAAAGGCCGTTAATTAGAATAAATAGCTCTGATGAAAGTACAAAAAAACTTTAGCGTAAAGAGCGAGTTAATGACTTGGGGGTGAACCCAATTATATACATAATATTTTCTGTTCGTTTTAGGTTTTTATGTTGCTCTTTACTTTCAGTTGAAAAGATTGTTTTTTTTTATATAATTTCTGATGTTTTTTTTTAAAATAATACTGGGAAATCCGGCGCCCCTTCATAGTAATGTCCCTTCCCCCATGAAAACTTCCTCCATGAAAAAATCTTCCCACGTAACCCCTAAACCAACCCCTCCCCCCCACCCACCATAAAAAATCCCCCTGAAAACTTCTGTATACTTCCCAATAACCAATACTATATGTAAACACTGGGCATAGTTCATATCCTAGGACTACTGGGTTGACACGATCACATCTGGGAAAAAGAAATAAATAAAACAAACACGCATCTGTGATCTTTCTTTTAGTAAAAAATACAAAATTCCACATTTTTTCTAGGTAGGAGCTTGAAACTTCTATAGTAGGGTTCTCTGATACGCTGAATTTGATGGTGTAATTTTTATTAAAGTTCTATGTCTTATAGGGGTAATTTCTCCCTTTTCTCGAAACTAAGGCAAATTTTCTCCGGCATGTAACTTTTGACGGGCAAGACTAATTTTGATGAAATTTACATATTTTAAATCAACATAAATATCTGACTCTTTTGATGTATCTATTGGTATCAAAATTTCATTTTTAGAGTTCCGGTTACTATTGAACCGGGTCGCTCCTCATTTTCAGTTCATTACCACGAACTGATTGAAAAAAAAAAACGTGGAGCTAATAAAGATCCATGCTATTTGCAATTTCATTAGTTAGGGGAGCGATAGAAAACTGCTACTCAAGACATTTAGTTTTTAGTTCATGACATTAAACAGTTGCTGTTTTTTCTTTTTTTTTTAAGTGGGCAAATAAAGGGCTTTCACACATCTAAGATGTTCAATGCTACCGCTACTTTTGTTTGGCAATGCGACGATTAGGTTTTTTTTTTCAAAAGTCACTGAGAGAAACGGATTCTGAAGAAGTATGGACTGAATACTTTGAAGTAGAGATACGAGTAGTATTTAAAGCTTAATACCTTTATTTTTTCGAAAGTGACATTTTTTAGAAAGCGATTCCATTTTTTTAGAAAGTGACACCCATTTTTAGAAATATTTAGAAAGTGACACCCATTTTTAGTGACACCCATAGTGACACCCATATTTAGAAAGTGACACCCATTTAGAAAGTGACACCATTTTTTTTTTGAAAGTGACAGATTTTTAGAAAGTGACACCAATCATTTTTTTAGAAAGTGACACCATTTTAAACATATTGCATCTATGAGCTGTAATAGTAATTTAGTCCCGTATGCGCTATACGGAAGCGAGTCTACAATCTCTAAGTGTCCAGAGGCACTGCCCCCATAAAAGAAAGAATCCCAATATTTCCAATGTTGCTGGCCCTTTTTTTCCAATTACGAATAAAAAGTTTTCCTTTAGGATTGAGTTCCTTTCCGAAACAAATCCTGCTGTTCATGCCACATTTCAGAGTTGGTCGTGGAGAAGAATTAAAGCTCAAGGTATTAAATGCTATGTGGAAGTAGGGATGCTCAACTTACTCAAGCCCTCCATATGTGTTATGTTGGAAATAAGGGAACCATACTTTATAAAAGATTATTAGATAAACAGATAAAATGCAAGTCATAAAACTCGGGTATTCTCTGGAGCCTTGTTGCCAAAGATCTTCTCATTTATTTTTTTTATTGGAATCCTTGTTTTTTTTCACATTTCTTGTTTGTTTCTTTATTATTGTTTTGCATAGGATCTTGTAGGATTATTAAAATAAATATTTTGTTTGTATTTAGTTTAAAAACGATACAAAGCTGAAAGTTTTTGGGAATAGCTCTGTCCTAGCATCTTACATGCTAGATGCTAAAATCTTACTCTCTTTGAAAGAAAAGAAAAGACAATTGAAAAGCAAGTATTTACTGTTGTTACTATTCCAAAGTTGAGTTGACCAAAGAAAGAAAAGTTGGGAAGAATAACCTTTTAATCATTTTGTCTAAAACATAATAAGTCCCCTCTCCTACAGACAACCAGTCCGTGGGTAATTGTTCTTTTAAAAAAATAAGTATATAGCATATACATGCCTCAAATGGTATATGCGAATAACCCATTATGGAAAGCTGAACGAGTAATTTTCCTTTCATTGACTGAATGATAGTTTATTTCAAAATTTGATTAGTGATTTTTGGCCTAAATCGTCCTTGAATTGACAATAAACAAAATATAAGCTCATAATTCTCAATATTTTAAAAAGCGTTGCGTATTTTTACGTCTTAAGCCAACTTAGGCACCCATCTCCCAAATTAAACTCCTGTATTTATCCTCGACAATAAAAAAAAATCCAAAGTAAGTAAAATATTAATATAAATTAAAATTATACTAATTTATCAAACTATTTATAAAGCAGTATCTATAAGCGGTACTACAGGAATAAGAGTTTATATGAGAATTCTGTGGAATTTCCTGGAAAATTATTTTCTCAAATGAAATTGGAATTTCTTTTATTAGACTTACACCTAAGACCCTCAAAGTGAAAAGAATAATCTTCTTACCATAAAGCTTTATCGCTCCATCGGATTCCCCTAACGAGTTTCTTGCAACACATCGATAAGTCCCGAAGTCACGATTTGTTATATTTCTTATTTTCAATCTCATGAATACTGTATACATATCTTCAATTTGAACGATTTCGTATCGGTCACCTATAACGAAAAGGGATTGTAACTCAATGCTCTCAATAACATAACCTAACTGGACGCATACAAAATCAAAAATTACTTTTGCTCTTTCTCTACCCAGAAAAACTGCGATTTTTTTATGACTACAAATTAAAGTCAAGGGCGATGATGACCTAATAATTTGTCCGTTATAAAATATAGATATCCGTTATATAATTTGTCCGTTATATAATATAGATATCCGTTATATAATTTGTCCGTTATATAATAAATAATTTGTCCTTTATATAACCGTTATAAACGGTTATAAAATATAGCAAAACTACTGTCCAAATTCATTTTGAGTCTTGTGGTTTTACTTTAGATAACCTAAAAACGGATGCATTTTTAGTGTATTTGGAGATAAAATGTTTAGAAAAGCTTATTTTTAGTATTTTTGTTTTAGTTTTTTTTTTGTAAGACTTCTGAGACAGAACAGTGAATCTTTTCAAGTTTTTTTCCTAACGATTGAGAGACATGCCTTCGAATAGCAAGAAACAATTTCTGCTTGCCAAACTTGAAGATGAGACAACTCATGCTTTTTGTTTAAACAACCTATAACTATAGCTACTTATATGCGAATATCACACCGCACCTGTAAAAGGATGTTTGATTTTCTGAAGGTTTGATCACTGAGAATTCAATCCTATAAACAGAACAAGTCAAACAAAATCGTTTAGAAAGAGCGTAGTGGCAAATTCACATTTAGTTTTTGTTCTCTTACCGTCTTTATTTATTTACTAGGCTAAAAGCATATTTCTTCCGGTGTTCGAGTGTAACCTACCTTGTGGGCTTTCAAATTTGGAGATGAGTTGTGGATCGTAATTAGTATTGATTTCTGGAAAATTAATCGGAGCTATTAAAATATTCTTTCATTAGACGGATAGTTTTGAAACATTCATATTTTGTATAGATTTAAGCATGTATGTCATAGTTCTTAAAGCATCTTCTATTAAGCAGTATATTGTGGTCTACTAACCACTAAAAAAATTGAAAAAATTAATCTCTTCTCTTGTCCGTGATTCAATAATTTTGGAATCCCTGAATGTGTTCCTACGGTTTATTAAGTAAAGTTAGACATAAAAATGTTTAAACGTATAAATTTGAAGCATAGCTAAGCTTGTGCCTGATCCAGATCAGACTTCATATTGGCGAGGGATCCCTTATGCTTTTTATCCCTTGATCTTATCTCTGAAGGATACCTAGACATGTTAAATCAATGTTTTATGTGCTGTTAAACAAGCTGAATATTTACAAGGTATAAATTCACAGAACAGCAAAAATTATCTCCAATCCAGACAAAACATCTTCCACATGAAGGGTTTATCCCTTTACTGGTCACTTATCCGTATCTTTGAAAAAAATCCCTAGACTTGATGAAGTCCAGTATTATGTAATGTTAGACACTTAAAATGCTAAAAAGATATTAATTTCTAGGATAGCTAGCATGTCTCCTACCCAGCCCAAAATTTGTTTGCATGACGGACTTATCTGTTTACTGAAACAATTTCCTAAGGTGGAGGTTTTTCTTTCGATTCCAAAATATGTAAGAAAAATTACTAAATAATTAAACTCATCATATAAGGATTCAGATATCTATCTGTCATTTTTTATGACAATAAAAAAGATTGGCACATTTTCTTCTTCTATTTGTATTCTAGAAATATTCTTCCATTCTTTATATCTTTTGCCAGACCTTCGTATTTCTAAAATATTTTCCCTTCTAGAAAATTCTTGTTTTTTTCAACTTTGCTAGTGTTATCACTTAACAAAGAATAAATCACACTTATGACAATAATTACAAATTTTATTATTTGAATAAATTTTATAAACAAAAAACTGTACACAAAATTGTTTGTTTTCTTGAATTGATATTTAAAATAACTTGACTTCTTTTTATGTTGATTTTTTTCTTTTTTGCTTTCTACGTTGTTTCGATATATCAATTTGATTTTACCGGAGTTATGATTTTACTCGAATCTTATTTTAGAAAGTCTTAAATTACATGTTTATTTTATAAATAATAACCTTCGATATTCAAAACACATTTCCAAATGTGATACGACATAACACATATTTATTACCCTATTACATATTTATTACCCTTATTACCTTCTATTTGTATTCTAGAAATATTTTTCCACCTTTACATCTTTAGCCAGACCTTCCCATTTCTAAAATATTTTCTCTACTAGAAAATTCTTATTTTGCTTCAATTTTGATACTGATATTACTTAACAAAGAATAAATCACAATTTTGATTTTGATTACAAATTTTATTTGTTAAATAAATTTTATAAACAAAAAACTGTACACAAAATTGTTTGTTTTCTTGAATTGATATTTTATTTAACTTTTCTTCTTTTTGTAGATTTTTTTTTTTGCTTTCTACGTTGTTTTGATATATCAATTTGATTTTACCGGAGTTATGATTTTACTCGAATTTTATTTCAGAAGCTCTGAAATTACATGTTTACTTTATAAATAATAACCTTCGATATTCAAAACACATTTCCAAATGTGATACGACATGACACAAATTTGTTACCCCTGAGATGCAGTTGCATGTGTTGCTCCACAACTGTGACCCTTCTGTCTAATTAGCTGCAAGGCTCCACAGTGCGCTGGAGGCAGATGTTTGCTTTCCAATTGTCCAATGCTGTATTCCAGTAGGTATTCAGTGAAGTGCAAGAGACCGATTGGAAGTTAAGGTCAGATCATTGGGTGCTGTATTAGCTCCCCTCCCCCTCCGTTTTGGGTATAAGTTTTGGTTGTTTAAGTTTCTTTGCGGTTTTTTAGTTGAACGAGACACCTTTGGTCCTTAATTTTATAGATTATGAGCAAGCGTTCAATTTTGTTGATAGAAGAGCTGTAGCAAAGGTTTTTATCCTTGTATGGTATACCAGACAAATAAATTAAAGTTGTTGATGCTATGTATGAGAATAACACTGCTGTGGTTAAGGTAGGAAATGAGGTTAGCAGCTGAATTCGCATTAAATCAGGAGCTAAATAGGGTTGAGTTTTATCCCCCTTTATATGGATCATTTTGATGGATTTCGTCTTAAAAAGCACAGGAAAGGCAATGGGAAACCACAGAACCAAATGGGGAGGAAAGAGTCTCCTGAACTTAGATTATGCCGATGATTTGAGCGCCCTAGATGAAAGTGTACGGGAAATGAATGAGCTTTTAGAGGTTTTGCGAGTTTAGGGTGCTAGAATAGGTTTGAAAATAAATGTTAAGGAGAGTAAGTCACTAACTCAAGGAATAAGTGAAGATTAGAAGGTGACGTTGGGTAACAAAAAGATTGATGAGGTGGACAACCTCACTTACCTTGGTAGTATTATTAGTAAAGACGGTGCAAGCAGTGAAGATGTTAAAAGTAGAATAGCCAGGGCACAGGGTGTTTTTCACAGTTAAAAAAAAAGTTTAGAAAAATAGGAAGATAAGTCTAGACATCAAGATTAGAATATTAGAAGCTACAGTGATGACAATGGTCAAATATCGTTCTGAAGCATGGGCGTTCCGAGAAGTGGATGAAGATTTTCTACATGTTTGCCAGAGAAATTGCCTATAGATTGTTCTGGGTACCCGGCTTACTGACAGTATTTCAAATAGTAAGCTGTTCGAAAAGGGTGCTTCAATCCCGCTTTCTAGGGCTATAACGAGAGAAAGGGTTGAGATGGCTAGTGTATGTCCTGCGGATGAAGGATGACAGATTGCCAAATATTGTCCTTTTCGACCAACCGTCTAGGGTTAAACGGAAGGCTGGTCATCCGCGGTTGAGGTGGGAAGGAGTCATAGAGAAAGATTTAAAGGAAACAGGAACTTCCTGTGAGGGTGTAAAGAGGGACGCTTTGAATAGATTGGGATGGAGGATGAGTGTGCGTAGCTGTGCTGACCTCAGGAGGAATAGTGCTGCGGTGAATTGTTAGTTGTAGTAGTGTCAGTATATAAACGAAATTCTCAGTATTATTTTGTCATCATTGTCTTCACTGTTTTTTTACAATTTCAAGATGTCATTTTTGCATAGCTAAAAATAGGCCATAGTCTCGAAAAGTAGTTATATTTTATTATTTAAAATTTAATGTTTTGAAAAGTAATAGGTATGCTATGAAATGAAAATCTAAATAAAAAGAGTTCTTCTTATTTAGAAAAATTACGAATATTATTAAGTTCATTTAACAAAGTACACATTATAAGAGCAACTTTAAAGTTCTGAAGTCAAAAGAGATGAACAAGTAAAAGAAAGCACATTCTCGGTATTGTATTTGAAACCACATGCTCGCAAAATACTCCACATGATCCAACGTGTTGTCGACCAGACTACAATAGATCATCGATTAATTTTGATTTATTCTGTTTAAACATTCAAGTGAACAAAAGCATAAAGATAATTTTTTTTTTTACAAATTGTGTCTTTCAATGCTAACAAGCAGTAGATCCAGGATGGCTCTAGCTAATAAAGGAAAGAATAGATTAGAACTTTTGTTGAATTCTCTGCAATTTTTGAACTAAAATCAAATTGGAGACAAAGTCAGGACAGGTAGTCTGAGTGAGAGGCAAAGCTGGCATTACCTTTTTTAGGATTGTGTAAAAATGATGTCATTTTACTTAAAAAGCAGATATGAAATCTGTCGAGGCCAATGCATCACCGTGTGAAAGCATATCCTGAATTACCATGAAGCTAAATAAATGACTTATCGACGACGGTAGTTTGATTGACTATTTCAAAATTTTATATCGTGCTGCAAAAACTGGCCGATAACAACAAAGCCGTGCTGCAAAAACTGCCGTGCTGCAACAACTGTCGTGCTGCAAAAACTGGCCGATAACAACAAAGTCATGCTGCAAAAACTGTCGTGCTGCAAAAACTGTCGTGCTGCAAAATCTGGCCGATAACAACAAAGTTGTGCTGCAAAAACTGGCCGATAACAACAACTAAACATGACATTATGAATTTAAATCTGAAAAAACCTGCATGGGTTTTAACATTGCATTTCAAACGAGGATCAAGTCTTTCAATTACTCTGCTCAGTGCTACAAATGTAACAATTGTTTTTCTTTGATTAACTAAAAAAACTTTTTCCACAAAATAAGTTTTTCAAAGAAAAGTAAAGAGCTCCATCAAACAAAAAATGAGCAAAAATAAAATCAAATAATCTACCAAGCGATAAACTACCACAAATCAGCAATGATAAATAAATGAAACCGAAAACGAACAGAAATTACAAGAAATGACCGAGTCAAACTCAAAACGAGCAGAAATTAACATAAGTTGGGCTCAAAACCCCCATGCCTTCCCAAGGCCAGAACATAATTTGCACTTTATTGAAAAAAATAACAAATGAATGTGCATTTTCAGTTTAATATACATATACTGATATTTAGTAATTAAAATCTTAGTATAATTTGATTTTTTAAAGTTATAAAAGTAAAAACATTTATATTTTTTTCAGTAAAGTGTAAAAAAACCCTACGTTAAACAAAATAAATATCTCAAAATTTTGATTGGATATGTTTGGGGGAATGATGGGCGTGGGGGGGGGGCTAGTTGCCCTCCAATCACTTTTGACGATTAAAAAGGGCACTAGCCCTTCGAATTTCCAGTCGAGTGAGCCTGTTTTGAAGTTTCTACGACAACACCTTCTACAAGAACCTTATATGCCCCCAGGGCATAACTAAAAACCCTTGCCCTGGGGGTTGTGGGGGACTGTACTCCTCAAAAGCATATTTTCTATCTGGAAATCAACTACATTGAACAAAATGGCTATCTCATAATTTTGATTGGATGTTTTTGGGGGAATGATGGGCGTGTGGGGGGAAGCTAGTTGCCCTCCAATCACTTTCGACTGTTAAAAAGAGCACTAGCCACTCCAATTTCCGATCGAATGAGCCCTTTTCGAAGTTTCTACGACAACTCCTTCGATATGAAGTGCCAGGGTATGGAGAAAAAAAAAAAAACATTGTGCCCACATCGTTCTTTACTTATGATTTCCAACATGGGAGACTATAAAGTGGAAAAGAAATTAGATGGCAGTATTTCAAGGTGTGAACTTTAGATTTTGATTTAGCAACAAGTATAATGGATCTCAGTTTCTTTTTCAAAATTAAACAAAGCTTGTTTCAATACTGTTCAGTTGAACCAGAACTATGCTTATTAATTTTCCCACAAGACAGTCTTTTCAAAAACACGTTTTTTTTTATACAAAGAATCAAGCTGCAGTCTTTGCATAGCTATAACTACTTTAAGCCATTATTTCTATTATAGCTCATTCGAAATGCCTGACGAGGAGCAAAAGGAAATACTCACTGTCTCTTTTTTGGAGAATATATTACTCCGAATAACATTTTCAAGAATTGTATGCACTTTGATATTGAAAAGCACACAGTGGAGCGTTCGAACATGGAGATCTTGGCAAATTTAAATATGGTAGGGAATGCAGTATAGATTTTCTGCAGGTTTGAAAACATATAAACTTTCTTTTTCTTAAGAGAAATAAATCTTTTTTCATTATAAGAACTTCAAGATACTGTATGAGGCAGTATTTTGCGTCTGGTCTACTGAAAGTGTTTACTATAGACTTTTATCGCTTATCTCTTTTTACTTTTTATTATCAATTTTTTTTAGGTTGCAGCTGAGATTTTGCAGACTAAAATAGGGGACTAGTAGATAGAGGATCACTCACGTCACTAGAAATAAGTTGTATTCTCCGTGTATCCCATCACACTCAAAACCAATTTCCCGATGGCCTGCATAAACTTCTCAGAAAATTACAAACTTCTCAGAAATTACAATTTATAATAAGCTTATAATTAAAAAATATTTTGTATGACTAATCTTTACGATTCATACTTACTTGTAGAAGCTGTACCAGTCGTGTTTCACGTCAACTGGTAACTAAAATTCAGAGTTTTTTTGGATTTGAAATGTAAGCTCTCTAGAATCAAGGCTAAAATATTTGGAGATTGAGGAATGTTAACAAATCTATTGTCCCATATATATCGATGAAAAATTTCATATTTATGATTGTTCAAAAGAATATAAGGAAAACGCCAATGTTATTTTCCAGAAAAACAGAAGAACAAGAGAAAGAAATGAAATGTAATTGGAAAGATTTACAATCTTTCCAAAATAATAATCATTACTGTTATAGTTACGTTTCACCCCCTTCCCTCTCCTAAGGTATTGACGTAGCCTTGGACTGCATAGAAGGTATTTTTTGTATTATGAACCACCTGTTGAAAAAAAAACAACAAAAAACATAAAGCAAACAAACAAATCAGCAAACTTTTGCATATACCCTAGGGCTTAATATGAAACTGGGGGGGGGGGGGTGGTTAAATACACTTAAAAAATATCAAATATTATTTTACATGTTTTGAAGGAGAATATTGGTACTTTGGATGTTTACACTGTAGTTTACCGGGTTTTTACCAGGCAAATATGTAGGAGTTAAGTTTGGTTTAGGGAGAGGGGAGGTATTATTTACCTGAAACCCTTAAAACCAGTGAACTATACAGAAGACAAAAAAAGTTATAGATAAAGCCAAAAACAATAAAGTTTTGGGGGAAGGGGTGAGTTCTAAGCCCTACGGATACATAGATGACCGAGGACAGATCAATAGCACCACAGGCAATAAATGAGACTCGAAAGTAAGAATAAAAAAGGATAAAAAACAATTCATATGTTTCTTTTGCCCTATTTCTTATTTAGCTTTGGGGTCATTTGCCTGGATATTAGGTTTGATATTAGACTCAGTTCCATTTGAATTTCTTTCCTAATTTAATTAAATAATATTCTTAAATCTAATCTACATTAAATGTTCAAAGAATATTGATTTGTTTTCAAACAAAGCATATCAACTAACGCAACAGCTTAAATATTGTTATCAAAATAACACTTACTGCTTATAATCATATCTCCCCTTCCGGTAGTCCAGTAAAGTATAGCCTTTGGATAAGCTTCTACATGACATTCGAGTATTACTTCCCTCCCAAGGGGAACGCCTTCTAACTGACTTGGGACCATAACCATGGGGGAAACTGGAATAGACAATAGTGTTATAGAAATATGATTTCTTAGATCCGTTCCACTCTTAGGAATAACATCTTGTATTTTTTCCTGAATAAGACGACCTGATTTTAAATGACAATTAACTTAAAACGAGTCAGATCAAAATACTGAGTTCCTTGCTTATGGTTCAGGGTAATGAAAGGTAGTTAAGAAGTAACATTTAGCACTTGGAGTCAGAACTCGCAAGAATTGATGCTAAAAGGCAATATAAATCAATAGAACTGATATTGTATGCTGGTTCCAAATAAATAAACTCCACTAAGTTTGAATTTACTCATTCAATCAATTCAACTAGTTAATATTAAGATATAACAAAAATATTTTTCTGTCACTTCTAGCCTTCTTTTATTATTTTTGGGCAAGAAGCTTTCTTTTTTTTGTGTTGGAAAATATTTGACTCTTTTTTCATCAGTTACGTTTTTTTTAACAATATTATTGTTTTTCAATTCATTTGGCTAGCCTATGATGGAATGACATCTTGTTAATTTGCTGGGCAGACTTTTCAAAATCGTCCTCGGTGGTGTCCACAAAATTAAGTTCGTTGAGTTTCAGTTTCTCCAATTTATGAACTGAAAATGCAATAAAAATTTATATTTGAATATTTGTAAGTTTAGGTCAGGCACTAACGAAAAAATTATTTTAAGACGGGGGTCTCTACTAATGAAAACAATTAGTTTCATTTGTTAATATGCATAAAAAATACCCAGTAACTGGGGAATGCTCACGATTTAGGGAGGACGATCAAGGCTCAGACCGTTTGCTCAGTCCCTGGTGTAGCTGTGCATATGTACAGCTGTGCATATGTAGCTGTGCATATGTTCACTTTGTAGCTGTGCATATGTTCACTTTTAATTTAAAGATCAGAGCAGCGAAAGGAGAGTTGGGGGATGCTAAAATTTTACTTATATAAAATAGCATATGAAAACAATAGACAAGGTAGGAAGCGTCCCTGAAAAAAAAAAAGATCAGAATTTTCCATTTAACATGTCTACAGATTCATAATTATCTTTATCTGCAAAATTTGATACTTTGTCTCACCCTGAGAAGGAAAGTTGTCGATATTTTTGTTTTTTGTTTTTTATCTTACCAAATCAGCTGTCATACAGCATCAGTAATGGGATCACTCGAATTGAAATTTCAGACTTTAGTCATGTTTGAGTAGAAAAAGTACTTATAAAAATATAAATTTCTGATTAATTTTGCTGCGAGGCAACAATTCAGATTAAATAGGGCAAAAACACTGTTGGATAAAATCTTGGAATAAAACTTAGATTCAACAAATTATAAATAAAAGCTACTTATATAGCCCACAGTTTTCCAAATCATGCTGCCACACGGTGTGACGTTCATAACTTAATATTTTTGCAATCAATACATGGATAGTATTTTTGCCAAATCATGGAACATGGATGACTATAATGGATCAGTTAAAAGATCATAAACTCTAACGTTTAGGTCTAACGTAATCTATAATCTATAAATGGATATCTTCCTCTATTACCGGCTATAGAGTCTTGAGGGAAAAAGACGATGATTTTTTTTATTTAATTTGTATTTGTTGGTAGTTTTGAATAAATGAACTCTCAACTCTAAATCATTCGTGGTTATTTAGGGAGGGAAAAAATTTCAGGCCTAAATTTTCCGTCTTGTCATAAAAAGTTATATAGACCATTATGGAGATCAAGGAGATAAATCTATAATCTCACTTCGTTTGGATGAACACATATTTACGGAGCAAGTAGTTTGGATGCTGATTGAGTCACAGCTCCCCTCTTATTGCAGAAATGTTTGAATTCTCGGGGGTGGGATGGTTTCTGGCAGAACTTAAGAACACAGGTACTTTTGCATTATAACTAAACCAGCGCTATAGACTGGACAAGGAAACCAGACACGAAACCTGTAAAACGGCTATTTGCAAGACATGCTTTGCTATTTGCAAAGCGTGGTTTCTCAATGAGTTTACTTTATTTAAACGATTGTTTTTTGGTGTTTAGGGGGGGGGATGTACCTAGGTTAGGTTAGGTTACGTACTTATTATATGCTATGCTTTACGTTTTCATACTGACTTTTTCAGCATACTGACGTTTTCAGGGGAGATTTTTCCTGGTATTGGGGGGGGGGATGGATCGGGGGTTATATGGGAGGATCTTTCCATGAAGGAAGTTTTCATGGGGGAAGGTACATTGCTATGAAGGGGACGCCGGACTTCCCAGCATTATTAAAAAAAGATCAGAAATTAAATATAAAAAAACAAGTTTTTTAACTGCAACAGCAGCAACATCAAAACTTTAAACGAACAGAAAATATTGTATTTATGATTGGGTTCACCCCCTATTCAATACCTAACTCTTTAAGCCAAAGATTTTTTAGTACTTTCATAAGAGCTATTTATATTAATTAACGGCCTTTGTGATTAAGCGGTCTTTTTTAAAGAATTGGAACAAAATTCGAACTTTCGCTTAAAGAGCAAGGTAATGACTAGGGGGCGAACCCCCTAATATATGTATTAAAAATATATGAATATAGAAGTTCGTTACGTAAGTTAATTCGTAAGTTACGTATACTTATTACTAATAAAAACGTTCGTAAATAAAATTAAACAAGTTTCGAGAAAGCCATTTAACCAAATAAAAGTAAATTAATATGAAAACTTTGTTTTAATTATTCATATACGGTGAGCCAAGATCAAAACCTGCATTAATTCAAAAACGTTCAGAAATTAAATAAGAAAAACAAGTTTTTTTTAACTGAAAGTAAGGAGCGACATTAAAACTTAAAACGAACAGAAATTAGTCCGTATATGAAAGGGGCTGTCCCCTCCTCAAGGCCTCGCTCTTTACGCTAAAGTTTGACTTTCTCACAACTCTATTTTTTTTAAACAATGAAAAACTTTAGCGTAAAGAGCGAAGCGTTGAGGAGGGGACAGCCCCTTTCATATACGGAATAATTTCTGTTCGTTTTAAGTTTTAATGTCGCTCCTTACTTTCAGTAAAAAAAAACTTGTTTTTTATTTAATAATGCACAAGCACCAGAACACAGTTTACGGGATAAAGCACTTTCTGCTAATGATCAAACATTGTTTAAAGAATGACAGTTCTCAGAAGCGATGATACTTTTGCAGTATATTTATAGAACTGTATAAATATAGCTATAAGAGTGAAAATTTGAGGTAGATTGCAGACCCATTCATGTAGAATATAATCATGAAATATAATTCTAAAAATGAATATAAATTAACCTAGCAGCTTTATTTTCAATTCAAAGTAAAAATAAATGTTAAAACTTGAAAGAAACGCAAATAATCTTTTATATGAGGGGTACTGTCATCCCCTAGATCTTCACTCTAGATCTTGATCTTGATCTAGTGAAACTTGATCTAGATCTTGATCTAGATCTAGTTAAACTTGATCTAGATCTAGATTTTGATATAGATCTAGATCTAGTGAAACTCTAGAGTTTCAGCATGCTATAAACATAGACTTTGCTCTTTGAATAATCCTCCAATTGAAGGTTTTTTTCGAAGAGTGGATTTATATAAAGTTTCCTGGGAATTATACGGGACTCTAAAGAGACAGAAATTCCATTTTTAAATATGGCTTCTCTGATCTTTAGTGACAGAGATAAATTGATATTCTATTTTTATACATGGTTTCTCTGGTCTTTAGGTCAGAGAGATAAATTAATATTCTATCAAAGCCATAATAGTGTAGCTAGGAACACCTTCGAGATGAAAAGATTAACGCAGGAAAGGGTTTCCTACGAATTTCAATTGTGACAGCGCAGGGATACCGAAACAAAGGAAGACGCAGAAATAACTTTTAAGGGATTATTTGGGCGAAACCGTTTGAGACATTTTAGAAGATGATTTTAGAAGATGGTTTGGGGTGAAACTCTGTGGTCTTATAATACACAAGTTCCATTTGAATAGTGTTGTGAGGTCCCTAACCCCAACCCCAAAAGGCCCCATCCCCCCAACACATAGGGCCCCATCCCCCTGGACCCCAAAAGGCCCCCTGGGTCCCCAAACGCCCCTCGAGCCGCCAAAGGCCCCCGGGGCCCCTCTGCGCCCAAAGGCCCCCCGGGTCCCTAAAGGCCCACCGGGTTCCCAAAGGGGCTAGGGCCCCCAAAGACCACCCGGGCCCCTCCATTCCTCCCTCCCTTTTTGAATTTTTTTTTGTTTTTTAGGACTGAAGTTTTTAGACTTAGAAATTATCCAACATTTTTAGGTTTTTTCTTTAACCCATTGGAATAGAGTTTTAGACTAGAGTCTTAGCTTAGTTTTACTTAGAGTTGAAGTTTAGTTTAGTTATGGTTAAGAGTTTAATGTTTTACCTTAGAGTCTTAGCTTAGAGTTTTCGTTAGAGTTCTAGTTTAGTTTTAGTTAAGAGTTTTAGCTTAGATTTTTAGCCTAGAGTCTTAGCTTAGAGTTTTAGTTAGAGTTGAAGTTTAGTTTAGTAATAGTTAAGAGTTTAGAGTTTTAGCTTAGAGTCTTAGCTTAGATTTTTTGTTAGAGTTCTAGTTTACTTTAGTTTTAGTTACAGAGTTTAGAGTTTTACCTTAGAGTCTTAGCTTAGAGTTTTAGTTAGAGTTTAAGTTTAGTTTAGTTATAGTTAAGAGTTTAGAGTTTTTAGCTTAGAGTCATAGCTTAGAGTTTTTATTAGAGTTCTAGTTTAGTTTAGTTATAGTTAAGAGTTTAAAGTTTTACCTTAGAGTCTTAGCTTAGAGTTTAGTTAGAATTCTAGTTTAGTTTAGTTATAGTTAAGAATTTAGAGTTTTAGCTTAGGGTCATAGCTTAGAGTTGTAGTTAGAGTCTTAGCTTAGAGTTTTAGTTAGAGTTGAAGTTTGGTTTAGTTATAGTTAAGAGTTTACAGTTTTAGCCTAGAGTCTTAGCTTAGAGTTTTAGTTAGAGTTCTAGTTTAGTTTAGCTATAGTTAAGAGTTTGAAGTTTTAGCTTAGAGTCTTAGCTTAGAGTTTTAGTTAGAGTTCTAGTTTAGTTTAGTTTTAGTTAAGAGCATAGAGTTTTAGCTTAGAGTTATAGCTTAGAGTTTTAGTTAGAGTTGAAGTTTAGTTTAGTTTAGTTTTAATTTATAGTTTTACCTTAGAGTCTTAGCATAGAGTTTTAGTTGGACTTGAAGTTTAGTTTAGTTATAGTTAAGAGTTTAGAGTCTTAGCTTAGAGTCTTAGCTTAGAGTTGTAGTTAGAGTTGAAGTTTAATTTAGTTATAGTTAAGAGTTTAGAGCTTTAGATTAGAGTCATAGCGTAGAGTTTTTATTAGAGTTCTAGTTTAGTTTAGTTTTATTTTAGTGTTTTACCTTATAGTCTTTACTTAGAGTTTTAGTTAGAGTCCAAGTTTAGTTATAGTAGAGGGTTTAGAGTTTTAGCTTGGAGTCATAGCTTAGAGTTTTAGTTATAGTTCTAGCTTAGTATGTTTTAGTTAAGAGTTTAGACTTTTATCGTGGAGTCTTAGCTTAGAGTTATAGTTAGAGTTCTAGTTTAGTTTAGTTTTAGTTAAGAGTTTAGTGTTTTACCTTAGAGTCTTAGCTTAGAGTTTTAGTTAGGGTTCTAGTTTAGTTTAGTTTTAGTTAAGAGTTTAGTTTTACCTTAGAGTCTTAACTTAGAGTTTTAGTTAGGGTTGAAGTTTAGTTTAGTTATAGTTAAGAGTTTAGAGGTTTTAGCTTAGAGTCTTAGCTTAGAGTTTTAGTTAGAGTTCTAGTTTAGTTTAGTTTTAGTTAAGAGTTTAGAGTTTTACTTTAGAGTCTTAGCTTAGAGTTTTATTAGGGCTGAAGTTTAGTTTAGTTATAGTTAAGCGTTTATAGTTTTACCTTAGAGTCTTAGCTTAGAGTTTTAGTTAGGGTAGAAGTTTAGTTTATTTATAGTTAAGAGTTTAGAGTTTTACCTTAGAGTCTTAGCTTTGAGTTTTAGTAAGAGTTCTAGTTTAGTTTAGTTTTAGTTAAGAGTTTAGAGTTTTATTATGGAGTCTTAGCTTAGAGTTTTTTTTAGAGTTCTAGTTTAGTTTATTTATAGTTAAGACCTTACAGTTTTAGCCTAGAGTCTTAGCTTAGAGTTTTAGTTAGAGTTGAAGTTTAGATATAGTTAAGAGTTTAGAGTTTTAGCTTAGAGTCTTAGCTTAGATTTTTTGTTAGAGTTCTAGTTTACTTTAGTTTTACTTAAGAATTTAGAGTTTTACCTTAGAGTCTTAGCTTAGAGTTTTAGTTAGAGTTTAAGTTTAGTTTAGTTATAGTTAAGAGTTTAGAGTTTTTAGCTTAGAGTCATAGCTTAGAGTTTTTATTAGAGTTCTAGTTTAGTTTAGTTATAGTTAAGAGTTTAAAGTTTTACCTTAGAGTCTTAGCTTAGAGTTTAGTTAGAATTCTAGTTTAGTTTAGTTTACTTATAGTTAAGACTTTAGAGTTTTAGCCTAGAGTCTTAGCTTAGAGTTTTAGCTTAGAGTCTTAGCTTAGAGCTTTAGTTAGAGTTGAAGTTTAGTTTAGTTTTAGTTAAGAGTTTAGAGTTTTATCCTAGAGTATTAGCTTAGAGTTTAGTTAGAGTTCTAGTTTAGTTTAGCTATAGTTAAGAGTTTGAAGTTTTAGCTTTGAGTATTAGCTTAGAGTTTTAGTTAGAGTTCTAGTTTAGATTAGTTATAGTTAAAAGTTTAGAGTTTTAGCTTAGAGTCATAGCTTAGAGTTTAAGTTGGAGTTGAATTTTAGTTTAGTTTAGTTTTAGTCTATAGTTTTTGCCTAGAATCGTAGCTTGTAGTTTTAGTTAGAGTTGAAGTTTAGTTTAGTTATAGTTAAGAGTTTATAGTTTTAGCCTAGAGTCCTAGCTTAGAGTTTTAGTTAGAGTTGAAGTTTAATTTAGTTATAGTTAAGAGTTTAGAGCTTTAGCTTAGAGTCCTAGCTTATAGTTTTTGTTAGAGTTCTAGTTTAGTTTTATTTTAGAGTTTTAACTTAGATTCTTAGCTTAGAGTTTTAGTTAGAGTTGAAGTTTAGTGTAGTTATAGTTAAGGGTTTAGAGTTTTAGCTTGGAGTCATAGCTTAGAGTTTTAGTTAGAGTTCTAGTTTAGTATGTTTTAGTTAATAGTTTAGACTTTTATCGTGGAGTCTTAGCTTAGAGTTATAGTTAGAGTTCTAGTTTAGTTTAGTTTTAGTTAAGAGTTTAGTGTTTTACCTTAGAGTCTTAGCTTAGAGTTTTAGTTAGGGTTCTAGTTTAGTTTAGTTTTAGTTAAGAGTTTAGCTTTACCTTAGAGTCTCAGCTTAGAGTTTAAGTTAGAGTTGAAGTTTAGTTTAGTAATAGTTAAGAATTTATAGTTTTAGCTTAGAGTTTTAGCATAGAGTTTTAGTTAGAGTTATAGTTTAGTTTAGTTACAGTTAAGAGTTTAGAGTTTTACCTTAGAGTCTTAGCTTAGAGTTTTAGTTAGAGTTCTAGTTTAGTTATAGTTAAGAGTTTAGAGTTTTAGCTTAGAGTCTTAGCTTAGAGTTTTAGTTAGAGTTGTAGTTTAGTTTAGTTATAATTAAGAGTTTAGAGGCTTAGCTTAGAGTTTTAGCTTAGAGTTTTTGTTAGAGTTCTAGTTTAGTTTAGTTTTAGTTTAGAGTTTTATCTTAGTCTTAGCTTAGAGTTTTAGTTAGAGTTGAAGTTTAGTTTAGAGCTTTAGCCTAGAGTCTTAGCTTAGAGTTTAGTTAGAGTTGAAGTTTAGTTATAGTTAAGAGTTTAAGTTTAGAGTCGTAGCTTAGAGTTTTAGTTAGAGTTGAAGTTTAGTTTAGTTATAGTTAAGAGTTTAGAGGTTTTAGCTTAGAGTCTTAGCTTAGAGTTTTAGTTAGAGTTCTAGTTTAGTTTAGTTTTAGTTAAGAGTTTAGAGTTTTACTTTAGAGTCTTAGCGTAGAGTTTTATTACGGTTGAAGTTTAGTTTAGTTATAGTTAAGCGTTTATAGTTTTACCTTAGAGTCTTAGCTTAGAATTTTAGTTAGAGTTGAAGTTTAGTTTAGTTTTAGCTAATAGTTTAGAGTTTTACCTTAGAGTCTTAGCTTAGAGTTTTAGTAAGAGTTCTAGTTTAGTTTAGTTTTAGTTAAGAGTTTAGAGTTTTATTATGGAGTCTTAGCTTAGAGTTTTAGTTAGAGTTCTAGTTTAGTTTAGTTTTAGTTAAGAGTTTAGATTTTTACCTTAGAGATTTGGCTTAGAGTTTTTTTAGAGTTCTAGTTTAGTTTATTTTTAGTTAAGAGCTTACAGTTTTAGCCTAGAGTCTTAGCTTAGAGTTTTAGTTAGAGGTGAAATTTAGTTATAGTTAAGAGTTTAGAGTTTTAGCCTAGAGTCTTAGCTTAGAGTTTTGGTTAGAGTTGAAGTTTAGTTTAGTTATAGTTAAGAGTTTAGAGATTAGAGTCTTAGCTTAGAGGCTTAGCTTAGAATTTTAGTTAGAGTTCTAGTTTATTTTTACTTAAGAATTTTAGCTTAGAGTTTTAGCCTAGAGTTGAGGAGGAGGACAATAGATATTGATGACAATAATAAAATAAAATAACCACAAAATTCCACATTATTACTTATAAATACCAAAACCATAGGTTAGATTAGGTTAGAGGTTATGTTTCTCCACGTTTAAGTTAGGTTCATCTAACCTCCAAAATCATAGGTTAGGTTAGGTTAAGTATGAATAAATATTAATAAATAAATAGAAACATTTCTACATGTTTAAGCTAGGTTGGGTTAGGTTAGGTATAAATAAATATTAATAAATAAATATAAACATTTCTCCATGTTTAAGTTAGGAGAGGTTAGGAATAAATAAATATTAAAAAATAAATAGAAATATTTCTCCATATTTAAGTTAGGTTAGGTTAGCTTATCATGAGCGCTTATGATAAGCTAACCTAACCTAACTTAAACATGGAGAAATGTTTCTATTTATTTATTAATATTTATTTATACCTAACCTAACCTAACTTAAACATGTACAAATGTTTCTATTTATTTATTAATATTTATTTATACTTAACCTAACCTAACCTAACCTATGGTTTTGGAGGTTAGATGAACCTAACTTATACGTGGAGAAACCTAACCTCTAACCTAATTTAACCTTTGGTTTTGGTATTTTTAAGCAATAATGCGGAATCTTGTGGTTATGTCATTTTAGTATTGTCATCAATATCTATTGTCCCCCTCCTCAACTCTAGGCTACGATTCCCAGATAAAAATCTTAATTAAAAAGAAGCTATAACTCTAGCTGAAACTCCAAGATAACACTCTAAACAAAAACTCTAAACTCATAACTTTGAATAAAATAAACTTCAGCTCAAACTAAAACTCTAAGCTAAGAGTCAAAGCTAAAACTATAAGGTAAAACTAAACTAAACTACAACTGTAACTAAAACTCTAACCTACGACTCTAAGCTAAAACTCTAAACTCTTAACTATAACCAAACTAAAATTCTACTCTTACTAAAACTCTAAGGTAGGAATCTAGGTTAAAACTCTAAATTAAAACTCTTAACTAAAACTAAACTAAATTTGAACTCTAAATAAAGCTCTAAGCTAGGACTCTAAGCTAAAACTCTAAACTCTAAACTATTACTAAACTAAACTTCAACTCTAACTAAAACTCTAAGCTATGACTCTAAGCTAAAACTCAAAACTCTTAACTAAAAATTAACTAAACTACAACTCTGACTAAACTTTAATATAAGGCTCTAAGATAAAAATATAAAAACTTAACTAATACTAAACTAAACTAGAACTCTAGCTAAAACTCTAAGCTAAGACTCTAAGCTAAAACTCCAAACTCTTAACTAAAACTAAACTTCAACTCTAGCTAAAAACTCTAAGCTGAGACTCTAGGCTAAAACTCTCAGATAAAACTCTTAACTAAAAATAAATTAAACTAGATCTCTAACTAAAAATCTAAGATAAGACTATTATGTATAACTAAAAACTCTTAAATATAAATTAACTAACCAATAATTTTAACAAAAATTATAGAATAAGACTCTAAGATAAAACTCTAAACTCTTAACTAAAAATAAAATGAACTAGAACTTTAACTAAAACTCTAAGCTAAGACTCTAAGATAAAACTCTAAACTCTTAACTGTAACTAAACCAAACTTCAACCATAACTAAAACTCTAATCTAAGACTCTAAGGTAAAACTCTAAACTCTTAACTAAAACTAAACTAAACTAGAACTCTAACGAAAACTCTAAGCTAAGACTCTAAGGTAAAACTCTAAACTTTTAATTAAAACTAAACTAAACTAAAACTCTAAGCTAAGACTCCAAGATAAAACTCAAATCTCTTAACTAAAACTAAACTAAACTAGAACTCTAACTAAACTCTAAGCTAAGACTCTAAGCTAAAACTCTTAACTAAAACTAAACTAAACTTTAACTCTAACTAAAACTCTAAGCTAAGACTCTAAGCAAAAACTCTAAACTCTTAACAAGAACTAAACTAAACTTCAACTCTAACTAAAATTCTAGGCCAAAACCCTAAGGTAAAACTCCAAACTCTTAACTAAAACTAACCTAAAATTCAACTCTATCAAAAACTCTAAGCTAAGCTAAAAACTCTAAACTCTTAACTAAAACTAAACTAAAGTAGAACTCTAAGTAAAACTCTAAGCTATGACTCTAAGGTAAAACTCTAAATTCTTAACTAAAACTAAACTAAACTAGAACTCTAACTAAATATCTAAGCTAAGACTTCAAGATAAAACTCTAAACTCATAACTAAAACTAAACTAAACTAGAACTCTAACTAAAACTCTAAGCTAAGACTCTAAGGTAAAACTCTAAACTCTTAACTATAACTAAACTAAACTTCAACCCTAACTAATACTCTAAGATATGACTCTAAGCTAAAACTCTTAAATCTTAACTAAAACTAAAGTAAACTAGAACAGTAACTTAAACTCTAAGCTAATACTTTAAGGTAAAACTCTTAACTAAAAATAAACTAAACTAGAACTCTAACTAAAACTCTAAGCTAAGACTCCAAGATATAACTCTAAACTCTTAATTATAGATATAATAAACAAGTGTTCTAATTAAAGCTCTAAGTTAATACTCAGAGGTAAAACTCTAAAATAAAACCAAACTAAACTGGTACTTAAACTAAAACTCTAGGCTAAGACTAAAAGCTAAAGCAGCAAACTCTTAACTAAAACTAAACTAAACAAGAACTTTAAGTAAAACTCCAAGCTAAGACTCTAAGCTAAAACTCTAAAATCTTAACTATAACTAAAATAAATTTCAACTCTAACTAAAACTCTAGGTTAAAACTCTAAGGTAAAACTAAATTCTTAACTAAAACTAAACTAAACTTCAACTCTATCGAAAACTCTAAGCTAAGACTCTAAGCTAAAAACTCTAAACTCTTAACTATAACTAAACTTCAACTCTAACTAAAACTCTAAGCTACGACTCTAAACTAAAACTCTAAACTCTTAACTATAACTAAACTTCAACTCTAACTAAACTCTAAGCTAAGACTCTAGGCTGAAACTCTTAGCTAAAACTGAACTAAACTAGAACTCTAACTAAAACTCTAAGCTAAGACTCTAGGCTAAAACTCTTAATTAAACTTCAACTCGAACTAAAACTATAAGCTAAGACTAAGATAAAACTCTAAACTAAAATTAAACTAAACTATAACTCTAACAAAAACTCTAAGTTAAGACTCTAAGCTAAAACTGTAAACTCTTAATTATCACTAAACTAAACTTCAACTCTATCTAAAACTCTAAGTTATGACTCTAAGCTAAAGCTCGAAACTCTTAACTATAACTAAACTAAACTAGAACTCTAACTAAACTCTAAGCTAGTACTCTTAGGTAAAACTCTAAACTCTTAACTTTAACTAAACTAAACTAGAACTCTAACTAAAACTCTATGCTATGACTCTAAGCTAAAACACTAAACTCTTAACTATAACTAAACTAAACTTCAACCCTAACTAAAACTCTAAGCTAAGACTCTAAGGTAAAACTCTAAACTCTTAACTAAAACTAAAACTAAACTAAACTAGAACTCTAACTAAAACTCTAAGCTAAGACTCCAAGATAAAACTCTAAACTCTTAACTAAAACGATACTAAACTAGAACTCTAACTAAAACTCTAAGCTAAGACTCCAAGGTAAAACTCTAAACTCTTAACTAAAAGAAAACTAAACTATAACTCTAACTAAAATTCTAAGCTACGATTCCAAACTATAACTCTAAACCCTTAACTATAAATAAACTAAACTTCAACTCTAACTAAAACTCTAAGCTAAGACTCTAAGGTAAAACTCTAAACTAAAACTAAACTAAACTAGAACTCTAATAAAAACTCTAAGCTAAGACTATAAGCTAAAACTCTAATCTCTTAACTATAGCTAAATTAAACTTC
The DNA here is from genome assembly GCF_049724085.1 of Artemia sp. Qi Xiang Cuo. NCBI lineage: Eukaryota > Metazoa > Arthropoda > Branchiopoda > Anostraca > Artemiidae > Artemia > Artemia sp. Qi Xiang Cuo. Next base: position 15,645,585 of record NC_142803.1, read on the forward strand.
AACTCTAACTAAAAATCTAAGCTAACACTCTAGGCTAAAACTCTAAACTGTTAACTATAACAAAAATATACTTCAACTCTAATTAAAACTCTAAGCTAAGACTCTAAGCTAAAACTACATAGTAAAACTAAACCTAAACTTCAACTCCAACTAAAACTCTAAGCTATGACTCTAAGCTAAAACTCTAAACTCTTAACTATAACTAAACTATAACTCTAACTAAAACTCTAAGCTAAGACTCTAAGCTAAAACTCCGAACTCTTAACTATAAATAAACTAAACTTCAACTCTAACTAAAACTCTAAGCTAATACTATAATCTAAAACTATAAATTAAAACTAAAAATTAACGAAACTAGAACTCTAACTAAAACTCTAAGATATGACCCTAACCTAAAATCCTAAACTGCTAACTATAACTAAACTAAACTTCAAATCTAACTAAAACTCTAAGCTAAGAATCTAGGCTAAAACTCTGAACTCTTAACTAAACTAAACTAAACTTGAACTCTAACTAAAACTCTAAGCTAAGACTCTAGTCTAAAACTCTAAGTTCTTAACTATAACTATACTAAACTTAATTCTAACTAAAACTCTAAGCTAAAACTCTAAGCTAATACTATAAATTAAAACTAAACTAAACTTCAACTCCAACTAAAACTCTAAGGTAAAAATCTAAACTCTTAACTAAAACTAAACTAAACTAGAACTCTAACGAAAACTCTAAGCTAAGACTCTAAGGTAAAACTCTAAACTTTTAATTAAAACTAAACTAAACTAGAACTCTAAGCTATGACTCCAAGATAAAACTCTAAACTCTTAACTAAGACTATACTAAACTAGAACTCTAACTAAAACTCTAAGCTAAGACTCTAAGGTAAAACTCTTAACTCTTAACTAAAACTAAACTAGAACTCTAACTAAAGCTCTAAGATAAGACTCCAAGCTAAAATTCTAAACTCTTAACTATAACTAAACTAAACTAGAACTCTAAGTAAAGTTCTAAGCTAAGACTCTAAGCAAAAACTCTAAACTCTTAACTAAAAATAAACTAAACTTCAACTCTAACTAAAATTCTAGGCCAAAACCCTAAGGTAAAACTCCAAACTCTTAACTAAAACTAACCTAAACTTCAACTCTATCAAAAACTCTAAGCTAAGCTAAAAACTCTAAACTCTTAACTAAAACTAAACTAAAGTAGAACTCTAAATAAAACTCTAAGCTAAGACTCTAAACCAAAACTCTAAACTCTTAACTATAACTAAACTCTAAGCTAAGACTCTAGGCTAAAACACTAAACTCTTAACTATATCTGAACTAAAATTAAACTCTAACTAAAATTCTAAGCTAAGACTGTAAGGTAAAACTCTAAACTAAAACTAAAATAAACTAGAACTCTAACAAAACTCTAAGCTAAGACTCTAAGCCAAAACTCTTAACTATAACTAAACTAAACTTCAACTCTAAGTAAAACTCTAAGCTATGACTCTAAGCTAAAACTCTTAACTATAACTAAACTTCAACTGTAACTAAACTCTAAGCTAAGACTCTAGGCTAAAACTCTTAAATAAATCTAAACCAAACTAGATCTCTAAGTAAAACTCTAAGCTAAGACTCTAAGCTAAAACTCTAAACTATTAACTATAACTAAACTAAACTGGAACTCTAACTAAACTCTAAGCTAAGACTCTAAGCTAAAACTCTAAACCCTTAACTAAAACTATACTAAACTAGAACTCTAACGAAAACTCAAAGCTAAAACTCTAAGCTAAAACTCTAAACTCTTAACTATAACTAAACTTCAACTCTAACTAAAACTCTAAGCTAAAACTCTAGGCTTAAACTCCATGCTCTTAACTAAAAATAAACTAAACTCTAAATAAAACTCTAAGCTAGGACTCTAAGGTAAAACTCTAAATTCTTAACTAAAACTAAACTAAACTAGAACTAACTAAAACTCTAAGCTAAGACTTCAAGATAAAACTCTAAACTCATAACTAAAACTAAACTAAACTAGAACTCTAACTAAAAATCTAAGCTAAGACTCTAAGGTAAAATTTTAAACTCTTAACTAAAACTAAACTAAATTTTAACACTAACTAATACTCTAAGCTATGACTCTAAGCTAAAACTCTAAACTCTTAACTAAAACTAAACTAAACTAGAACTCTAACTAAAACTCCAAGCTAAGACTTAAGGTAAAACTCTTAACTAAAATTAATTTAAACTAGAACTCTAACTAAAACTCTAAGCTAAGACTCCAAGATATAACTCTAAACTCTTAACTAAAACTAAACTAAACTAGAAATCTAACTAGAACTCTAAGCTAAGATATAAGTTAAAACTCTAAACTCTTAACTATAACTCAACTAAACTAGAACTCTAACTAAAATTCTAAGCTAAGACTCCAAGCTAAAACTCTAAACTCTTAACTAAAACTAAACTAAACAAGAACTTTAAGTAAAACTCCAAGCTAAGACTCTAAGCTAAAACTCTAAAATCTTAACTATAACTAAAATAAATTTCAACTCTAACTAAAACTCTAGGTTAAAACTCTAAGGTAAAACTAAACTCTTAACTAAAACTAAACTAAACTTCAACTCTATCGAAAACTCTAAGCTATGACTCTAAGCTAAAAACTCTAAACTCTTAACTATAACTAAACTAAACTTCAACTCTAACTAAACTCTAAGCTAAGACTGTAGGCTAAAACTCTTAACTAAAACTAAACTAAACTAGAACTCTAACTAAAACTCTAAGCTAAGACTCTAGGCTAAAACTCTTAATTAAACTTCAAATCGAACTAAAACTCTAAGCTAAGACTAAGATAAAACTCTAAACTAAAATTAAACTAAACTAGAACTCTAAAAAACACTCTAAGTTAAGACTCTAAGCTAAAACTCTAAACTCTTAATTATAACTAAACTAAACTTCAACTCTATCTAAAACTCTAAGCTATGACTCTAAGCTAAAACTCTAATCTCTTAACTATAACTAAACTAAACTAGAACTCTAACTAAACTCTAAGCTAAGACTCTAAGGTAAAACTCTAAACTCTTAACTTTAACTAAACTAAACTAGAACTCTAACTAAAACTCTATGCTAAGACTCTAAGGTAAAACTCTAAACTCTTAACTATAACTAAACTAAACTTCAACCCTAACTAAAACTCTAAGCTAAGACTCTAAGGTAAAACTATACTCTTAACTAAAACTAAACTAAACTAGAACTCTAACTAAAACTCTAAGATATGACTCTAAGCTAAAAGTTTAAATTATTAAAAAAAACGAATATAAACTAGAACTCTAACTAAAACTCTAAGCTAAGACTCCAAGATAAAACTCTAAACTCTTAACTAAAACTAAACTAAACTAAAACTCTAACTAAAACTCTAAGCTAAGACTCTAAGGTAAAACTCTAAACTCTTAACTATTACTAAACTAAACTATAACTCTAAATAAAATTCTAAGCTACGATTCCAAACTATAACTCTAAACCATTAAATATAAATAAACTAAACTTCAACTCTAACTAAAACTCTAAGCTAAGACTCTAAGGTAAAACTCTAAACTAAAACTAAACTAAACTAGAACTCTAATAAAAACTCTAAGCTATGACTATAAGCTAAAACTCTAAACTCTTAACTATAACTAAACTATATTTCAACTCTAACTAAAACTCTAAGCTAAGACTCTAGGCTAAAAACTATAAACTCTTAACTATAACTAAAATAAACTTCAACTCTAACTAAAACTCTAAGCTAAGACTCTAAGCTAAAACTACATAGTAAAACTAAACTAAACTTCAACTCCAACTAAAACTCTAAGCTATGACTCTAAGCTAAAACTCTAAACTCTTAACTATAACTAAACTAGAACTCTAAGCTAACACTCAAATCTGAAACTTCAAACTCTTAACTATAGCTAAACTAAACTAGAACTCTGACTAAAACTCTAAGCTAAGACTCTAAGGTAAAACTCAAAACTCTTAACTATAACTAAACAAAACTTCAACTCTAACTAAAACTCTAAGATAAGACTATAATCTAAAACTATAAAGTAAAACTAAAAATTAAAGAAACTAGAAATCTAACTAAAACTCTAAGCTATGACACTAAGCTAAAACTCTAAACTATTAACTATAACTAAACTAAACTTCAACTCTAACTAAAACTATAAGCTAAGACTCTAAACCAAAACTCTAAACTCTTAACTATAACTAAACTCTAAGATAAAACTCTAGGCTAAAATTCTTAACTAAAACTAAACTAAACTAGAACTCCAACTAAAACTATACGCTAAGACTATAGGCTAAAACAATAAACTCTTAACTATATCTGAACTAAAATTAAACTATAACAAAAATTCTAAGCTAAGACTGTAAGGTAAAACTCTAAACTAAAACTAAAATAAACTAGAACTCTAACAAAAACTCTAAGCTAAGACTCTAAGCCAAAACTCTTAAATATAACTAAACTAAACTTCAACTCTAAGTAAAACTCTAAGCTAAGACTCTAAGCTAAAACTCTTAACTATAACTAAACTTCAACTCTAACTAAACTCTAAGCTAAGACTCTAGGCTAAAACTCTTAACTAAATCTAAACTAAACTAGAACTCTAACTTAAACTGTAAGCTAATACTCTAAGCTAAAACTCTAAACTATTAACTATAACTAAACCAAACTGGAACTCTAACTAAACTCTGAGCTAAGACTCTAAGCTAAAACTCTAAACCCTTAACTGAAACTAAACTAAACTAGAACTCCAACTAAAACACTAAGCTTAGACTCTAAGCTAAAACACTAAACTCTTAATTATAACTAAACTTCAACTCTAACTAAAACTCTAAGCTAAGACTCTAGGCTAAAACTCCAATCTCTTAACTAAAAATAAACTAGAACTCTAAATAAAACTCTAAGCTAGGACTCCAAGCTAAAACTATAAATTCTTAACTAAAACTAAACTAGACTAGAGCTCTAACTAAAACTCTAAGCTAATACTTCAAGATAAAACTCTAAACTCTTAACTAAAACTAAACTAAACTAGAACTCTAACTAAAACTCTATGCTAAGACTCTAAGTTAAAACTCTAAACTCTTAACTATAACTAAACTAAACTTCAACACTAACTAATACTCTAAGCTATGACTCTAAGCTAAAACTCTAAACTCTTAACTAAAACTAAACTAAACTAGAACTCTAAATTAAACTCTAAGCTAATACTTAAAGGTAAAACTCCTAAATAAAAATAAACTAAACTAGAACTCTAACTAAAACTCTAAGCTAAGACTTAAAGATAAAACTATAAACTCTTAACCAAAACTAAACTAAACAAAAACTCTAACTAAAACTCTAAGCTAAGACTCTAAGGTAAAAGCCTAAACTCTTAACTAAAACTCAACTAAACTATAACTCTAACTAAAACTCTAAGCTAAGACTCCAAGCTAAAACGCTAAACCCTTAACTAAAACAAAACAAGAACTTTAAGTAAAACTTAAAGCTAAGACTTTAAGCTAAAACTCTAAAATGTTAACTATAACTAAAATAAATTTCAACTCTAACTAAAACTCTAGGTTAAAACTCTAAGGTAAAACTAAACTCTTAACTAAAACTAAACTAAACTTCAACTCTATCGAAAACTCTAAGCTATAACTGTAGTCTAAAACTAAAGATCCTTAGCTGAAATTTAGCTAAACTACAAGTTATCCTATAGCTTTAAACTAAGACTCTAATTTAAGATTTCAAATTCTAGAGTATCACTAAACTTCAAATCTAACAAAATTTTCAGTTAAGACTCTGCGCTGTAACTCTTAACTAAAATTCAAATCGAACTAAAACTCTAAGCTAAGACTAAGATAAAACTCTAAACTAAAATTAAACTAAACTAGAACTCTAAAAAACTCTAAGTTAAGACTTTAAGCTAAAACTCTAAACTCTTAATTATCACTAAACTAAACTTCAACTCTATCTAAAACTCTAAGCTAAGACTCTAAGCTAAAACTCTAAACTCTTAACTATAACAAAACTAAACTAGAACTCTAACTAAACTCTAAGCTAGGACTCTAAGGTAAAACTCTAAACTCTTAACTTTAACTAAACTAAACTAGAACTCTAACTAAAACTCTATGCTAAGACTCTAAGGTAAAACTCTAAACTCTTAACTATAACTAAACTAAACTTCAACCCTAACTAAAACTCTAAGCTAAGACTCTAAGGTAAAACTAAACTCTTAACTAAAACTAAACTAAACTAGAACTCTAACTAAAACTCTAATCTATGACTCTAAGGTAAAAGTCTAAACTATGAACTAAAACTAAACTAAACTAAAACTCTGACTAAAACTCTAAGCTAAGATTCCAAGGTAAAACTATAGATTCTTAACTAAAACTAAACTAAACTATAACTCTAACTAAAACTCTAAGCTATGATTCCAAACTATAACTCTAAACCCTTAACTATAACTAAATTAAACTTCAACTCTAACTAAAACTCTAATCTACGACTCTAAGGTAAAACTCTAAACTAAAACTAAACTAAACTAGAACTCTAATAATAACTCTAAGCTATGACTATAAGCTAAAGCTCTAAACTCTTAACTAAAACTAAATTATACTTCAACTCCAACTTAAACTCTAAGCTAAGACTCTAGGATAAGACTCTAAACTCTTAACTATAACAAAACTAAACTTCAACTCTAAATAAAACTCTAAGCTAAGATTCCAAGCTAAAACTATATAGTAAAACTAAACTAAACTTAAAATCCAACTAAAACTCTAAGCTATGACTCTAATCTAAAACTCTAAACTCTTAACTATAACTAAACTAGAACTCTAACTAAAACTCTAAGCTAACACTCAAAGCTAAAACTTCAAACTCTTAACTATATCTAAACTAAACAAGAACTCTGACTAAAACTCTAAGCTAAGACTCTAGGCTAAAACTCCGAACCCTTAACTATAACTAAACTAAACTTCAACTCTAACTAAAACTCTAAGCTAAGAATCTAATCTAAAACTATATAGTAAAACTAAAACTTAACGAAACTAGAACTCTAACTAAAACTCTAAGCTATGACCCTAACGTAAAACCCTAAACTCTTAACGATAAATAAACTAAACGTAAACTCTAAATAAAACTATAATATAAGACTTAAAGCTAAAGGCTCTAATCGATTAACTATTAATATATTAAAATTCAACTCTATTTAAAATTATAAGCTAAGACTCTAAGCTAAAACTCTTAACTATAACTAAACTAAACTACAACTCTAACTAAAACTCTAAGCTAAGACTCTAATGAAAAACTATATAGTAAAACTAAACTAAACTAAACTTCAACTCCAACTTAAACTCTAAGCTATGACTCTAAGCTAAAACTTTAAACTCTTAACTATAACTAAACTAAAACTCTAAGCTAACACTCAAAGCTAAACCTTCAAACTCTTAACTATAGCTAAACTAAACTAGAACTCTAACTAAAACTCTAAGCTAAGACTCTAGGGTAAAACTCCAAACTCTTAACTACAACTAAACTAAACTTCAACTCTATCTAAAACTCTAAAGTAAGACTATAAGCTAAAACTCTAAACTCTTAACAATAAATAAACTAAACTAGAACTCTAACTAAACTCTAAGCTAAGACTCTAAGGTAAAACTCTAAACTCTTAACTTTAACTAAACTAAACTAGAACTCTAACTAAAACTCTATGCTAAGACTCTAAGGTAAAACTCTAAACTCTTAACCATAACTAAACTAAACTTCAACTCTAACTAAAACTCTAAGCTAAGACTCTAAGTTAAAACTATACTCTTCACTAAAACTAGACTAAACTAGAACTCTAACTAAAACTACAAGCTAAGACTCTAAGGTAATAATCTAAAGTCTTAACTAAAAACTAAACTAAACTAGAATTCTAGCTAAAACTCTAAGCTAAAACTCCAAGATAAAACTCTAAACTCTTAACTAAAACGATACTAAACTAGAACTCTAACTAAAACTCTAAGCTAAGACTCTAAGGTAAAACTCTAAACTCTTAACTAAAAGTAAACTAAACTATAACTCTAAATAAAATTCTAATCTACGATTCCAAACTATAACTCTAAACCCTTAAATATAAATAAACTAAACTTCAACTCTAACTAAAACTCTAAGCTAAGACTCTAAGGTAAAACTCTAAACTAAAACTAAAATAAACTAGAACTCTAATAAAAACTCTAAGCTATGACTCTAAGCTAAAACTCTAAACTCTTAACTATAACTAAACTAAACTTCAGCTCCAATTAAAGCTCTAAGCTAAGACTCTAATATAAGACTCTAAATTATTAACTATAAATAAAATAAACTTCAACTCTAACTAAAACTCTAAAATAAGACTATAAGATAAAACTATAAAGTAAAACTAAACTAAACTTCAACTCCAACTAAAACTCTAAGCTATGACTCTAAGCTAAAACTCTAAACTCTTAACTATAACTAAACTAGAACTCTAACTAAAACTCTAAGCTAACACTCAAAGCTAAAAAACTATTAACTATAACTAAATTTAACTACAAAACTAAATAACACTCTAAGATAAGACTCAAGGCTAAAACTACAAACTCTTATCTATAACATAACAAAATTTAAACTCGAAAAAAAACTCTAAGCTAATACTCTAATCTAAAACTATAAAGTAAAAATAAACCTAAAATAAACTAGAACTCCAACTAAAACTCTAAGCTATGACCCTAAGCTAAAACTCTAAACTGTTAATTAAAAGTAAACTAAACTTCAACTCTAGCTTAAACTTTAAGATAAGACTCTAAGCTAAAACTCTAATCTCTTAACTATAATTAAACTAAACTTCAACTCCAACTAAAACTACAAGATAAAACTATAAGCAAAAACTATATAGTAAAACTAAACTAAACTTCAACTCCAACTAAAACTCTAAGCTAAAAATCTAAACTTTTAACTATAACTAAACTAAACTAGAACTCTAACTAAAACTCTAAGCTAAGAGTCAAAGCTAAAACTTTAAACTCTTAACTATAGCTAAACTAAACTAGAACTCTAACTAAAACTCTAAGCTACGACTCTAGGCTAAAACTCTAAACTCTTAACTATAGCTAAACTAAACTTCAACTCTAACTAAAACTCTAAGCTAAGACTCAAAGCTAAAACTTCAAACTCTTAACTATAGCTAAACTAACCTAGAACTCTAACTAAAACTCTAAGCTATGACCCTAAGCTAAAACTCTAAACTCTTAACTATAACTAAACTAAACTAGAATTCTAACTAAACTCTAAGCTAAGACTCTAAGGTAAAACTCTTAACTATAACTAAACTAAACTACAACTCTAACAAAAACTCTAAGCTATGACTCTAAGCTAAAAATTCTAAATTCTTAACTATAACTAAACTAAACTTAAACTCTAACTAAAACCGTAAGCTAAGACTCTAAGGTAAAACTCTAAACTCTTAACTAAAACTAAAGTAAACTAGATCTATAACAAAAAATCTAAGCTAAGACTCTAAGCTAAAACTCTAAACTCTTAACTATTACTAAACTAAACTTCAACTCTAACTAAAACTCTAAGCTAAGACTCTAGGCTAAAAATCTAAGCTAAAACTCTTAACTAAAACTAAACTAGAACTCTAACAAAAACTCTAAGCTAAGACTCTAAGGTAAAACTTTAAACTCTTAACTATAACTAAACTTAACTTCAACTCCAAATAAAACTAAGCTAAGACTCTAGGCTAAAACTCTATGCTAATGGGTTAAAGAAAAAAGCGGAAAAATGTTGGATAAATTATAAGTCTAAAAAAATTAGTCCGAAAAAATCAAAAAAATTAAAAAAGGGAGGATATAAGACCCATATATACCCCTAGGGCATAATTTACAACGCCTGCCCCCGGGACCTGGGGGGTTGTGTCGACGCCGGATTTTTTTGTTATATGATCTATGAACTATTTGTAACAAAATAGCTATCTTAAAATTTTTATTGGATACTTTTGGGGAAAATGGGTTTGGGGAGGGGGACGCTGGTTACCCTCCAATATCTTTTGACGCTTAAGAAGTGAACTTGAAATTTCAACTTCCAATCTAATGAGCCCTCTCTGAAGTTTATACGAGCATTCCTTCCAAAAGAACCATATATACACCAAGGGCATAACTTTTAACCCTTGCCCCTGAAGACTGTGGGGGGAGTGTCTTGCTAAAATATAAAATTCCAAGAACTTTTAACTACGTTGAACAAAATGGCTATATCAAAATTTTGATTGGATGTGTTTGGGGAAATAGTGGGTGTGGAAGGGGTGTCAGTTGCCTTAGAATCCCTTTCTACTATTAAAAAGGGCACTAGTGATTTAAATTTCCAATCGAATGAGGCCTTTCTGAACTTTCTACGACAACGCTGTCTATACAAAACCTTATATGCCCCCAAGGCGTAACCTACAACCCTTGCCCTGAGGGCTATTGGGGGTTCCCATTCTCAAAGACATAATTTCCAGAACTTAAAACTACGTTGAATAAAATGGCTGTCTCGAAATTTTGATTGGATGTGTTTGGAGAAAAGGTGGGCATGAGGAGGGGGTTAGTTACCCTCCATTAAGTTTTGACTATTAAAAAGGGCACTAGCCCTTTGAATTTCCAATCGTATGAGCCTTTTTTGAAGTTTCTACGACAACCCCTTCTATAAAAACCTTATATGCCCCCAGGGCATAACTTACAACCCTGGCCCTGAAGGCTGTGGGAGAGTGTCCTCCTCGAAAACATAATTTCTATCTGGGAATCAACAACACTGAAGAAAATGGCTATCTCAAAGTTTTAATTGGATGTGTTTTGGGAAATGGTTGGTTTGGAAGGGGTGTTAGTTGGCTTTCAATCACTTTCGACTATTAAAAAGGGCTCATGCCACTCCAATTTCCAATTGAATGAGCCCTTTTTGAAGTTTCTATGACAACTTCTTCGATACGAAGTGCCCTGCTCTAAATCAAAAAATAATAAATAATATATCGCGCCAACATCGTTCTTAAACGCCCTGTGGCGTAACTTAAAACCCTTGCCCTGAGGGTTGTGGGGGAGTTTTCTCCTCAAAAACATATTTTCTATCTGGAAATCAACTCCGCTGAACAAAATGGCTATCTCGAAATTTTGTATTGGATGTGTTTGGGGGAATGAGGGGCGGGGCGGGCGGGCTAAGTGCTCTCCACTTACTTTCGACTATTAAAAAGGGCCCTAGAACTCTCGATTCTCAATCGAATGAGCCACTTTTGAAGTTTCTGTGACGAAGTCTTCCATATCTAGTGCATCTGGGAAAAAAATAATAATAAAACATTGGAGCCGTTTGGCCCTTACTATAGGCAACGCTTTATCATTGCCTCTGATTTTTGGGACACCATCGCTTTTCTTCTGACCGCTTATGGCTTTGCCCCTCTTTTTCATTTTTGATTCGCTCACTTTCTTGGTGTCGTATGTCTTCTAACCGCATTTGTCTCAGCTTTTTCATTTTTGATTTGCTCACTTTCTCGGTGTCTTATGTCTTCTAACCGCGTTTGTCTCCGCTCTTCATGTTTATTTTTAATACGTTCTAATTGTCATTTTCGGATATCTTCTAACCGGCCGGCCTTTGCTCTTCATTTTCATTTTTGACACGTAGTTGGATTTTGATTACTTCAGACAATTTAGCAATGGCCTTTGCTTTAGATATCTGTATTGGTATTGTCCAGGTTGTAAAATTTCACATCTTATCACGTTTGATTGTTCAGGTGTTAGTAATCATTTATAGTAGCTGCAACTGCAAATTTTTGTTTTTGGGGCCTTTCAACAGATATTACATTATATAAATAACTGTTGCGTTTGAAACTCTACAATCTTATTTATACTATGCCTGACATCATATAAGAAAATGCTTATATTATTCAATACATGAAGTCATAAGAAATGCTTATGTGATGTTCTAACATATTACATGACGTCATTTGCAAAAAAATAATTAAGGCTCTTAACGATTTTTCTCAGACTTATGACCTATCTAGATATTTTCTTATGCAAGAATATCTCAAGATACAAATTTTCATTTTCCTTTTTCATACACTCTAATTCTAGTTTTCGTTTATCTTCAAACCGCGCGTGTCTTTGCTTTTCATTTTCATTTTTCATGCTCTGTAATTCTCGTTTTCGTTTATCTTCTAACTACGCGTGTCTTTGCTGTTTATTTGTAATTTTGATTACTTCAGATACTTTAGCAAATACTTTTTCTTTAGCTGCCCATATTGGTTTTTCTGCCACTTTTGATCCAGGTTGTCAATTTTCCCATCTTATTACTTTCGATATCTTAGGTGTTAGTTCCAGAGAATCATCATTTATAGAAACTGCAACTGCAAATTTTCAACTTTTGGGTCTTCCCTTAGACATGGTTTTGGATAAATAAAAGATTGTTTTAGAGGAATAACTGCCTACATTTTGAAATCTACGGGGCTATATAAGAAGAATGACGTCATAAAAGTAATTGGAACTGCAAATTTACGTTTTTGGGGTTTTCCTTTAGACATGGTTTTCGATAAATAACTGATTGTGTTAGATGAATAACTGGCTACATTTTGAAATTTACTTGGTTATATAAGAGGAATGACGTCATAAAATAGTTTTCATCCCACTACTTACATGACGTCATTGTATTTTTTAGTGCTCAACGTCATGGTAATTTTTACTGCATGACGTCATTTGCAAAAAACCAAAATTAAGGTTCTTAATGATTTTTCTCGGACATCTGACCTATCTAGGTCTTTTTTATGCGAGAATATCCCAAGATACCAATTTTCCCGAAAAATATGCAGCCGTTTTTGAGAAAAAATACATCAATACATACACAATTATTACTCACATATAAAAATATCATATATACATATATATATATATATATATATATATATATATTATATATATATATATATATATATATATATATATATATATATATATATATATATATATATATATATATATATATATATATATATATATATATATATATATATATATATATATATATATATATATGTGTGTGTGTGTATGATTTTAAGTATTTTATTATTATTCATATGTATTTTATTAATGATTTAAAATCAATATTATTATCAGGTATTAAACTTACATTGGACTTTAAGCACCATCCGTTGACTAACCATGGGGGGTACACCATTCGAAGCTATACACAAAAAAGCACCCATATGAAGTCGGCTAACTTTTTGGATCGTTAAAGACTCGCCATCTATTGAGGTAACTGTAATACAAATTAAGTTATTGATAGTTGTCAGATTGATTGAAGCTCACAATTTTTTTTTAGTAAAAAGGGGATTTGTGATTATAATTTTTTAAGAGATGATACAATTTGTATTTTTTAGGTCTGTTTTACTTTTGACGTCAAATACAGATACTCTCAAAATGCTAGGCCTAATTTGGAGTTTAGAACTTTCTATTTTTTAAATAAAAGAAAGGAACTCATACCGAATTTCAATTGGAATTTTTGTAAAATTTCAAGAATTCAATAAATTTTAAGACAGATTGACCAGTCCCTAACAATAAAAAAAAGGTTTGTGTAAGGAGAACATCCATAAAAATTAAAGATGTATGCCCTGGCTCAATCATTTCAGAGCTTTACTACTTAGTCACTTAAAAACCTACTTTCTTAGGACCTAATGGAGAGCTTATTTTCTTAAAAAGCCGCAATTTAGCATATGACAATCGCGCAAAGCAGCAACTTTGTAGTAATTTTCAAGCCATTCTTATTTGTCCTAAAACTACTAAATTTTCAGCTCTGTTTTTATTTGAGTTTGAATAAATGCCATTATAAACCATTATTTACATAGATTTCAATAACGTTGGATAGTTATTCTTGCAAAATTTCTCAAGGAATTACTCTCATATTTCAAAAAAAGAACCTTAAATTGAAATAAATCCAGAGTTTTTGAAAAGAGTAAAAAACTAAATATCTTAAGAGATCTAAAATCTACCCTTGAAAAAATTGTCTATTGCTCACAGGATTCATATGTTTAGTCAATTTATCTAAAAATTTTCGCAAGAGCACATACAAACGAGCACAGACATCTATGCAAATTAGATCATCTTTGATGCTGTCGGACTTTCAAAATACTTCTCTTGGCTATTAATTATAAGCTGTTAATTATAATACCGAAACTCTAAAAAACAGAATTTTGATACCAATAGATACATCAAAAGAATCAAATTTTAATTCTAATTTCTAATATATAAGTTTCATCAAGTTTAATATCACCCATCAAAAGTTACGCGCCTGAGAAAATTTGGCAGATTTTCGAAAAAAGGGGGAAAGACCCTCTAAAAGCTATAGAACCTTAATGAAAATCACACTATCATATTCAGCGTATCAGAGAACCCTACTTTAGAGGTTTCAAGCTTCTATCTACAAAAATGTGGAATTTTCCATTTTTTGCCAGAAGAAAGATCACGGATGCGTTTTTATTTGTTTTTTTTTTTTTCCCAGGGGTAATCGTATTGACCCAGTGGTCCTAGAATATCGTAGGAGGGTTCATTGGAACGGAAAATAAAAGTTCTTGTGCCCTTTTTAAGTGACAAAAAAAATGGAGGGCAACTAGTTCCCCTCCCACGCTCATTTTTTTCTCAAAGTCACCCAATTAAAACTTTGAGCGTAGAGCGTAAAGAGCGAGGTGTTGAGGAGGGGAAAGCCCCTCTCATATACGGAATAATTTCTGTTCGTTTTAAGTTTTAATGTCGCTCCTTACTTTCAGTTTAAAAAACTTGTTTTTTTTATTTAATCTAAGTAAGAAGCAATTTGGCCCAATGGTAACCAAAACTAAAAAAAGGAATTATGATAACAGTTATTATCATAAAAACAATTAGCTTTTTATGATGATTAATTAGAAAAACTTTTTCCACAAAATAATTTTTTTCAAAACAAAAGTAAAGAACTCGATTAAGCCAAAAATGAACAAAAATAAAAAAATCAAATAATCTACCAGGCATACAACTACCACAAATCAGTATCAATAAATAAATAAAACCCAAAACAAACATAAATTAAAATAAACAACAGAGTCAAATTCAAAACGAGCAGAAATTAATATGAGTAGGGTTCTAAACCCCTTTGTTATCTAAAAGCCAGAATATAATTTGTACTTTACTGAAAAAAAATCAAATGAATTTACTAAGAAAAAAGGGGCATTGTCAGTTTAATATACATATTCTGATATTTATTGCTTAAAATCTTAGTTAATTTTTGACTTCCTAAAGCTATAAAACTGAAAACATTTATTTATATATTTTTTCAGTAAAGTACAAATTATATTCTGGCTTTTAGAAAGCATAGGGGCTTAGAACCCTAGTCATATTAATTTCTGCTCGTTTTGAGTTTGACTCCGTTGTTTATTTTAATTTCGGTTTTAATTTATTTATTTATACTAATTTGTGGTAGTTGTATGCTTGCTAGATTATTTGATTCTATTTTTGTTCATTTTTGGTGTAATGGAGTTCTTTAATTTTTATTTGAAAAACTTATTTACCGGATTTTTTTTTTAATTGTTTCTGTTCGTTTTATATTGGCATAGTCTTTTCATTGGCATAGTCTAAGTAAAGAACGATGTGGGTACAATATGTTTTTTTTTCTCCACCCGGGAACTTCGTATCGAAGAAGTTCGAAATTTCGAAAAGGGCTCATTTGATTGAAAATTGGAGAGGCTAGTAACCTTTTTAATAGTCATAAGTGATTGGAGGGCAACTAGCCCCCCACGCCCATCATTCCCCCAAATACATCCAATCAAAATTTTGAGATAGCCATTTTGTTCAGCATAACTGATTTCCAGATATAAAATTTGTTTTTGAGGAGAACACTCCCCCACAACCCTCAGCGCAAGGGTTTTAAGTTATGCCTGGAGGGCATATAAGAATGATGTTGGCACAATATACTATTTAATTTTTTTTTCCTTTATAGCAGGGCACTTTATATGGAAGGGGTCGTCGTAGAAACTTCAAAAAGGGCTCATTCGATTGGAAATCGAGAGTTCTGGTGCCCTTTTTAATAGTCGAAAGTGATTGGAGGGCAATTAGCCCCCTCCCATGCCCATCATTCCCCAAAACTCATCCAATCAAAATTTTGACATAGCCATTTTGTTCAGCGTAGTTCATTTCTAGCTAGAAAATATGTTTTTGAGTAGAACACTACCCCAAAGCCCTCAGGGCAAGGGTTTTAAGTTATGCCCTGGGGGCATATAAGGTTTTTATAGAAGGCGTTGTCGTAGAAACTTCAAAAAAGGCTCCATCGAATGGAAATTCAAAGGGTTAGTGCCCTTTTTAAATAGTAGAAAGTGCTTGGAGGGAAACTAACCCCCCCCCCGCGCACGCCCACCATTTTCCCAAACACATCCAATCACCATTATTAGATAGACATTTTGTTCAGCGTAGTTTATTTCCAGATGGAAAAAATATTTTTGAGGAGGACACTCCCCCACAACCCTCAGGGCAAGGATTATAAGTTATGCCCTGGGGGCATATAAGGTTTTTAGTGAAATCTTTTTTGTAGAAACTTGAAAAAGGGCTCATTCGATTTGAAACTCAAGGGGATAGTACCCTTTTTAATAGTCGAAAGTTACTCGAGGGCAACTAACCCCCCTCTCACGCCCACAATTTCTCCAAACACATCCAATCAAAATTTTTAGATAGCCATTTTATTCAAAGTAGTTGAAAGTCTTGGAAATTAGGTATTTAAGGATGACAAACCCTCCCCCCAGCCCTCAGGGCAAGGGTTGTAAGTTATGCCTTGGGGCATATAAAATTTTTATTGAAAGCGTTGTCCTAGAAACTTCAAAAGGGCTCTTTCAATTGGAAATTAAAAGGGCTAGTGCCTTTTTCAATAGTTGAAAGTGATTGGAAAGCCACTAACGCCCCTCTCACACCCATCATTTTCCGAAACACATCCAATCGAAATTTTGAGAGATCCATTTTGTTCAACGTAGTTGAAGAATCTGGAAATTAGGTCTTTTAGGATGATAAACCCCTCAGAGCCCTCAGTACAAGGGTTGTAAGTTATGCCCTGGGAGCATATAAGGTTTATATAGAAAGTTGTTGCATAAATCATAGGCAGCACGATCGCGCTGCCTAAGTAAAGAACGGGGACACACGAGAACAAGACGAGACTTGGGGACTAAGTAAAGAGGGGGACACTCCCCTACGACCCTCGTGTCATGTGTTTTAAGTTTTACCCGGGAAATACATCCGAGTAATGGTGGCATAATGTATTATTTATTTATTTTTTCCTTTAAACCATGGCACTTTGTATCGAAGAAGTTGTCGTAGAAACTTCAAAAAGTGCTCATTCAATTAGAAATTGGAGTGACTTGTGCCGTTTTTAATAGTCGAAAGTGATTGGAGGGGGACTAACACCCCTCTCTCGCCCACCATTTCCCCGAACACATCCAATCAAAATTTTGAGACAGCCATGTTGTTTAACGTAGTTGAAAGCTCTGGAAATTCGGTCTTAGAGGATGACAACCACCCTAACAGACCTTAGGGTAAGGGTTGTAATTTGTGTCCTTTGGGTATATAAGGTGTTTATAGAAAGCGTTGTCGTTTCCAAAAGGGCTTATTCGATTGGAAATCGAAAGGCCTAGTGCCCTTTTTAGACCAGGGCACTTAGCCCTGGGAGTTGCAGGGGGTTTTTCATCATTAAAGACATAATATCTGGACCTTTCAACTACGTTGAACAAAATGGCTATCTCGAAATTTTGATTGAATATGTTTGGAGAAATGGTGGGCATGAGAGGGGGTTCAGTTGCCCTTCAATTACTTTCAACTATTGAAAAGGGCACTAAACCTTACAATTTGCAATTGAATGACCCCTTATTGAAGTTTATACAACAACTGTTTTTATAAAACCTTATATGCCCCCAGGGCAAAGCTTAAAACCCCTACCCTGAGGGCCGTGGTGGGGGTTGTCATCCTCAAAGACTTAATTTCCGATATTTTCAACTACGTTGAAAAATGGCTATCTCAAAATTTTGATTGGATATGTTTGGGGAAATGGTGGGCATGAGAGGGGTTAGTCGTCCTCCAATCGCTTTTGACTAATAAAAAGTTTCCTAGCCTTTTCAGTTTCAAATCGAATGAGCCCTTTTTGAAGTTTCTATGACAAAATTTTCTTTAAAAACCTTATATGCCCCCAGGGCATAACTTACAACCCTTGCCCTAAGGGTTGTGAGCGGGTTGTCATCCTGAAAGACCTAATTTTTTAGAACCTTAAACTACGTTGAAGAAAATGGCTTTATCAAAATTTGATTTGATGTGTTTGTGGAAATGATCGGTGTTAGAGGGGGGTTAGTTGCCCTCCAATCACTTTCTACTATTAAAAAGGACACTTGCCCTTTCAATTTCCAATCAAATGAGCCCCTGTTGAAGTTTCTTCGGCAACCGTTTCTATAAAAACCTTATATGCCCCCAGAGCATAACTGAAAACCCTTGCTCTGAGGGGTGTGGGGGTTTGTCATCCTCACAGACATAATTACCAGAACTCTCAATTACGTTGAGCAAAATGGCTATCTCAAAATTTTAATTGGATGTCTTTGGGGAAATGGTGGGCGTCAGAAGAGGTTAGTTGCTCTCCAATCACATTCGATTATTAAAAATGGCACTAGCCCTTTCAATTTCCAATCAAATGAGCCCTTTTTCAAATTTCTACGACAACACTTTTATACAAACCTTATATGCCCTAAGGTCATAACTTAGAACTTTTACCCTGAAGACTCTGAGGGGGGTTATCATCCCCAAAGACCTAATTTCCAAAACTTTGAACTACGTTGAACAAAATGGAAATTCCAAAATTTGGATTGAATGTGTTTGGGGAAACGGTGAGCGTCAGAGGGGGTTTGTTGCCCTCTGTTTCTGTTCGTTTTATATTGGCATAGTCTTTCCATAGTCAGCGCGCTAGTGGTGCCTAAGTAAGTTGGAGCCAATTTTCCCAAATCAAGTAAAAATGACAGTAAAAACAGAAAAATGAGCCATTTGGTACCACGAAAGTACTATAAAGTTACTATAAGAAACTGTAAAAAACTGTAAGAAACACATAAAAATGTGTTTATATGCATTTTGATACATTCTTACCAGTCGGACAAAACTTCCAGGGGAGGAGGTGAAGGGTCAAATCTTGTAACCCCTCTCCCAGGATATGGCCTCTCAACCAACATCCTTTGATATTAGCCAAATTATGACTACAGTTTGGCTAGTCCCCCTAGTCAATACCTTAAAATCGCTAAAGAAGTTGCAGTAAGTATAAAATTCCAGAGAGCCAGCCTTTTCACATGCACAGCAGGAGTTTTTGTAAATTGAATTGGCATTTAAGGTATCAAATAACTTCTTAAATGGCTCGATAAAAATCGATAAACTAAAATAGATAGCTTAAAATAAATAAATTATTTACTGGAAAAAGTTTTTAACATTGTTTCTGTTCGTTTTATATTGGCATAGTCTTTCCATAGGCAGCGCGCTAGCGCTGCCTAAGTAAAGAACGATGTGGGCACAATGTGTTTTTTTTCTCCACCCGGGAACTTCGTATCGAAGGAGTTGTCCTAAAAACTTCGAAAAGGGCTCATTCGATTAGAAAATTGGAGAGGCTAGTAACCTTTTTAATAGTCATAAGTGATTGGAGGGCAACTAGTTCCCCACGCCCATCATTCCCCCAAACACATTCAATCAAAATTTCGAGATAGCCATTTTGTTCAGCATAACTGATTTTCAGATAGAAAATTTGTTTTTGAGGAGGACACTCCCCCACAACCTTCGGCGCAAGGGTTTTAAGTTATGCCCTGAGGGTATATAAGAACGATGTTGGCACAATGTACTATTTATTTTTTTCTTTTATAACAGGGCACTTCATATGGAAGGGGTCGTCGAAAAAAACTTTAAAAAGGGCTCATTCGATTGGATATTGAAAGTCTAGCGCCTTTTTTAATAGTAGAAAATGATTGGAGGGCAACTAGCCCTCCCTCCACGCCCATTATTTCCCCAAACACATCCAATCAAAATTTTGAGATAAACATTTTGTTCAGAATAGTTCATTTCCAGCTAGAAAATATGTTTTTGAGGAGGACAATCCCCCACAACCCTCAGGGCAAGGGTTTTAAGTTATGCCCTGGGGGCATATAAGGTTTTTATAAAAGGCGTTGTCGTATAAACTTAAAAACTGGCTCATTCTATTGGAAATTCAAAGGGCTAGTGCCCTTTTTTAATACTAGAAAGTGATTGGAGGGCAACAAGCCCCCCCCACGCCCATCATTTCCCTAAACACATTCAATCAAAATTTTGAGATAGCCATTTTGTTCAGCGTAGATGATTTCCAAATAGAAAAAATATTTTTGAGGAGGACACTCCCCCACAACCCTCAGGGCAAGGATTATAAGTTATGCCCTGGGGGCATATAAGGTTCTCAATGAAATGTTTGTTGTAGAAACTTGAAAAAGGGCTCATTCGATTTGAAACTCAAAGGGATAGTACCCTTTTTAATAGTTGAAAGTGAATCGAGGGCAACTAACCCCCCTCTCACGCCCACAATATCCCGAAACACATCCAATCAAAATTTTTAGATAGCCATTTTATTCAAAGTAGTTGAAAGTCTTGGAAATTAGGTATTTAAGGTTGACAACCCCTCCCCCCAGCCCTCAGGGCAAGGGTTTAATGTTATGCCCTGGGGCATATAAAGTTTTATTGAAAGCGTTGTCGTAGAAACTTCTAAAGGGCTCATTCAATTCAAAATTAAAAGGCCTAGTGCCTTTTTTAGTAGTTGAAAGTGATTGGAAAGTGACTAACGCCCCTCTCACACCCATCATTTTCCGAAACACACATAATCAAAATTTTGAGAGATACTTTTTGTTCAACCTAGTTGAACGTTCTGGAAATTAGGTCTTTTAGGATGAAAAAACCCCTCAGAGCCCTCAGTGCAAGGGCTGTAAGTTATGCCCTGGGAGCATATAAGGTTTATATAGAAAGTTGTTATATAAATCATAGGCAGCACGATCGCGCTGCCTAAGTAAAGAACGGGGACACTAGAGAACGAGACAAGAAACGGGGACTAAGTAAAGAGGGGGACACTCCCCCACAACCCTTAGGGCAAGGGTTTAAAGTTATGCCCTGGGGACTTATAAGAACAATGTTGGCAGAATATATTATTTATTAATTTTTTCCTTTAGAGCAGGGCACTTCGTATCGAAGAAGTTGTCGTAGAAACTTCGAAAAGC
This sequence comes from Artemia sp. Qi Xiang Cuo, assembly GCF_049724085.1. Lineage (NCBI taxonomy): Eukaryota > Metazoa > Arthropoda > Branchiopoda > Anostraca > Artemiidae > Artemia > Artemia sp. Qi Xiang Cuo. The sequence goes on from NC_142803.1 coordinate 15,666,841, forward strand.
GCTCATTCAAATAAAAATTGGAGTGAATTGCGCCCTTTTTAATAGTCAAAAGTAATTGAAAGGTGACTAACACCCCTCTCACGCCCACCATTTCCCCAATCACATCCAATCAAAATTTTGAGACAGCCATGTTGTTTAACGTAGTTGAAAGTTCTGGAAATTCAGTCTTAGAGGATGACAGCCACCCTAACAGACCTTAGGGTAAGGGTTGTAATTTATGCCCTGAGGGCATATAAAGTGTTTATAGGGAGCTTTGTCGGTTTAAAAAGGGCTAATTCAATTGGTAATCGAAAGGCCTAGTGCCCTTTTTAATAGTCGAAAGTGACTGGAAGGCTTGACATCTTTATAGTAAAGATCGATGTGGGTATAATGTATTTTTTGTTGTTGTTGTTGTTGTTTAGACCAGGCCACTTAGCCATGGGAGTTGAAGGGGGTTATTCGTCCTTAAAGACATAATATCTGGACCTTTCAACTACGTTGAACAAAATGGCTATCTCGAAATTTTGATTGAATATTTTTGGAGAAATGGTGGGCGTGAGAGGTGGTTTAGTTGTCCTTCAATTACTTTCAACTATTGAAAAGGGCACTAAACCTTACAATTTGCAATCGAATGACCCCTTTTTGAAGTTTATACAACAACTGTTTTTATAAGACCTTATATGCCCCCAGGGCAAAGCTTAGAACCCCTACCCTGAGGGCCGTGACGAGGGTTGTCATCCTCAAAGACCTAATTTTCAAAATTTTCAACTACGTTGAAAAATGGCTATCTAAAAATTTTGATTGGATACTTTTCGGGAAATGGTGGGCATGAGAGGGGTGAGTCGTCCTCCAATCGCTTTTGACTAATAAAAAGTCTCCTTAGCCTTTTCAATTTCAAATCGAATGAGCCCTTTTTGAAGTTTCTTTGACAACGCTTTCTATAAAAACCTTATATACCCCCAGGGCATAACTTACAACCCCTGCTCTAAGGGTTGTGAGCGGGTTGTCAACCTGAAAGACCTAATTTTTTTAACTTTAAACTACGTTGAAGAAAATGGCTATATCAAAATTTTGATTTGATGTGTTTGTGGAAATGATCGGCTTTAGAGGGGAGTTAATTGCCCTCCAATCCCTTTCTACTATTAAAAAGGACACTTGCCCTTTCAATTTCCAATCAAATGAGCCCTTTTTGAAGTTTCTACGACAACCGTTTCTATAAAAACCCTTATATGTCCCCAGAGCAATGAAAACCCTTAGGGTTTTCATTGGTTTAACTGAAAACCCTTACTCTGAGGCGTGTGGGGGGTTTGTCATCCTCACAGACATAATTACCAGAACTCTCAATTACGTTGAGCAAAATGGCTATCTCAAAATTTTAATTGGATTTCTTTGGGGAAATGGTGGGCGTCAGAGGAAGTTAGTTGCTCTCCGATCACATTCGATTATTAAAAATGGCATTTGCCCTTTCAATTTCCAATCAAATGAGCCCTTTTTCAAGTTTCTACGACAACACTTTTATACAAACCTTTTATTCCCCAAGGTCATAACTTAGAACTTTTACCCTGAAGGCCCTGAGGGGGTTTATCATCCCTAAAGACCTAATTTCCAAAACTTTGAACTACGTTGAACAAAATAGAAATTCCAAAATTTTGATTGCATGTGTTTGGGGAAATGGTGAGCTTCGGAGGGGGTTTGTTGCCCTCCAATCATTTTCAACTATTAATTATTATTTTGTGCTATTTATTATTGATTTATTTTCCTAGGAGTGGTTATATTGAGCTAATACTCATTGAGCATTGGTGGAGGGGTGGTTCGAATAGAATTTAAAAGCTCTAGTGGTGTTATTAAGTGACCAAATAGATTGAAGGTCAAATAGCCCACTAAGAAACACTTGTTTTCCCCAAAGGCATCCGACTGATCTTTTCAGGCAGCGATTCGGTTCATCATAGTTGAAAGGTCAACGAAACATGTCTGTGGGACTGCCACAAACCCCACAGCCCCTTTACGGACAAGATTTGTTATTAGGAAATATACGAAAATTTTCAGGCAAAATTTACGTGGGTGGAGAGGGGGTTTTCCATGGGAGATTTTATCTTGGGGAAGAAAGTTTACAAGGGGAATTATCCAAGGGAAATTGAAATAGGGGAAGTGGCTTTCCTGGCAAGCTGTCGGAAATTAAATATAAGAGAAGTTTTTTCAGCTGAAAGTAAGGAGCAGCATTAAAAATGAAAACAAACAGCCCCCTGTTATGTACGGAAGAATTTTTTTTTTAATTCTATTGTGGCTCTTTACTTTAAGGTAAAAAAGTTGTATTTGTTTTAATAACCAAAAACGAGAACATCATAAGAATGTTATTTACCGTCTTAGTAAATGTAAAAAAAACTATATCTGTTAAACTTTAATCTTTTTAAAAGATTAAAAAGATTCCAAATGCTTGTATTCTATCAAAGTTTTAATAATTATTGACAATTTTAAGAATCTAGTTGCTTATTCACATTTGATTAAAAAAGTAAGGATATTGATGAAAATGTCATCAAAATACACATCAAACACTAATTACCTTCCATAATGAAGCATCAAAGGTAAAAGAAAATCAGAGAAGAAAAATCAGAAAAATAACTGGGGTTTACGCACCCCGGTTATTTTCTGATTCAAAACACTCAACATAAAATAAATATACCAACATCCAGAACTGTTCATATTTGACTGGTCCGTTCTATTCTTTAAATTAAATAAACAAAACACTTTTTTTAACTGAAAGTAAAGAGCGACATTAAAACTTAAAACGAACAGAAATTATTATGTATATGAAAGCGGTTGTCCCGTCGTCAACGCCTCGCTCTTTACGCTAAAGTTTGACTCTTTCTCACAAGTCTATTTTTTAAAACAATAAAAAACTTTAGCGTAAAGAGCGAGGCGTCGAGGAGGGGACAGCCCCTTTAATATACGGAATAATTTCTGTTTGTTTTATGTTTTTAATTCGCTCTTTAATTTTAGTTAGAAAAAATTGTTGTTTTTTTTAATCTAATTTCTGAACTTTTATAATTAATGCAGATTTTGATCTTGGCTCACCGTATATGAGTCATTAAAACAAAATTTGCATATCTATTTTACTTTTTTGGTTAAATGGCTTTCTCGAAAGTTGTTTAATTTTATTTACGAACGTTTTCATTAGTAATAAATATACATCACTAACGTATTAATTTACGTCACGAACTTCTACATTCATATATTTGTAATATGTATATTAGAGGGTTCGCCTCCTTGTCAATACTGCACCAGCAGTAGAATACCATATATTTAAAATATAAGATTCTTTCCTTCTAAAGATGATTCGGGCAGAAATTATACGTCCCCTAATTGAGTTCAAATACCGCTTCCAAGAGTCTAAATTCTTAATCAACAAAAAGAGAAATTGCATTTCTAGCTCCAGTCAAACAACGACGCTGGTCGTTCGAATTTCGCTAAGATAATTAGTAGCAAGAAAAATGCTACGTACGATATTTCTAAGGAAGTTTAAACGGCAAAAAAATCGTGTGAACGCCTGAATCATCTGAAATATCTTAAAGAGATTATTGGACGAGGATTCGCGTCCTTGGGGCACATGAGCCAATGGCAAGCAGTCCTTACAGCGCAGGACGAAAGAACTGCGTTTGGGAGTGGGGTAAATGTGTTTTTTAATTTGAATATGAAGTCATACCTGAAACGATTAGCACGAAATTCTTTTGGTCACTGTTATTGTCATTGAAGTGACCCGTTGCTGTACAACTAAACAAGTAAGTTCAATAGATCTATTGTCTTTCTTATCTGTGTTTATTTCATTTATATGTCTGCGTCTAGTCCAACAATAGGCAACTAGTTCGTAAGTCTCCAAGGTAAATGGTCCCAAAGGAATCTGATCTCCAGATAGCTCAAGAAAGAAGAGGCCAAATTTATATGTCTACATATTCGATCCTCTCCCATTAATTGAGAGCGGCGCTAGCCTAGTTGACACAATCTCCAGCGCTATAAGCGGCGCTATCGGAGAAATTTCTATCGCCACAAGTAGCAAATCTTTTATCGCTACAATACCTCGCTCTCTAGGCTAAAATTCGAATTTTCTTCCAATTCTTTAAAAATGGCCCCTTAATCACAGAGGCCATTAATTAAAATAAATACCTCTTATGAGAGTACTAAAAAAACTTTAGCGTAAAGAGCGATGTATTGACTAGGGGGCGAACCCAGCGATATACGTAATAATTTCTGTTCGTTTTAAGTTTTGATGTTGCTACTTACTTCAGTAGAAAACATAGTTATTGCATTTTTTTTCGACCATGTTGAACAATGGCTATCTCAAAATTTTGATCGGGTGACTTTGGGGAAAAAATGAGAGTGTGAAGGGGCCAGGTTGCCCTCCATTTTTTTGATCACTTAAAAAGGGCACTAAAACTTTTAACTTCCGTTTGAATGAGCCCTCCTGCGATATTCTAAGACCAATGGGCTGATACGATCATCGCCGGGGAAAAACAAAACAAAAAAATAAATAAAAACGCATCCGTGATCTTTCTTCTGGCAAAAAATACAAAATTCCACCTTTTTGTAGATAGGAGCTTGAAACATCTACAGTAGGGTTCTCTGATACGCTGAATCTGATGGTGTTATTTTCATTTAGGTTCTATAGCTTTTAGGTGGCGTTTCCCCCCTTTTTTTTAAAACCAGGCAAATTTTCTCAGGCGCGTAACTTTTGATTGGTAGAACGAGACTTGATGAAGCTTATATATTTGAAATCAGCATAAACATTTTATTCCTTAGGTGTATCTACTGGTATCAAAACTCCGTTTTTTAGAGTTTCGGTTACTATTGAGCCGGCTCCCTCCTTACTTACAGTTCATTAACACGGACTGTTTGATTAATAACAGCAGAACTAGAAAGATAGAATTTGACAGGAAGTCATCGTACTATCTTTTTTAAGATACGTGTTGCCAATCACAGTATAGAAATATTTCAACACAGACACTGAGCCACCAGGATGCATGATCATAGGCTGTGCCATAGCGCTGCCAAAGTAAAGAATGATGTGGGGACAATGTATAATTATTATGATTTTTTTATACCAGGGCGGCATTTTGTATAGAAGGAGTTGTCATAGAAACTTAGAAAAGTGCTCATTCGATTGGAAATCGAAGGGGCTAGAACCCTTTCTAATAGTCGAAAGTGATTGGAGGGCAACCCTCCACGCCCATCATTTCCCCAAACACATTCAGTCAAAATTTTGAGATCGCCCTTTTCTTCAGCGTAGTTTAAAGAAGATCTGAAAAGTGTTTTTGAGGATGACAACTCTTCCGCCCCCCGCAAAGCAAGGGTGGCAAGCTATGCCCTGGGAGCTAAGGGTAGTAAGTGATGCCCAAAGGGCATATAAAGTTTCTTGGAAATGGTTGGACATTAAGTTTATATTTTTTAAGGATTCTTTTCAATTTGTCACTCAATTTTGGAATGTAGGGTAGAACAGTCAAAAATTTCTTATCATCCACCATTGGGATGGTATCTGTTGGGGTTTGTGGATTTGATGCATTCTTTTCTGCCTTTTTTCGTCTTTTGTCTATAATGATCTATAATTTGTTTATTAATGTCACCTTCAAGAATTAAATTATTATACAGAACTTTTTCAACAACGGCAAAGATAAAACCAGCCCCATTCTGGATAGTGTTGTTTATAGAATTCCTTGTTCTTGTGGCAGTTTTACGTTGGTAGAACCCAACAGCAATTGGGGGAGAGGTTATCTGAACATAGGTTGTCAATCGAAAAGGCCATGAGGTTACGCCAAAGGCTTGAGGTTTTGATTCGGCCTTGGCGCAACATGTGTATGAGAGTCCACATCATTTCATTTTGTTTCACGGAACCTCCATTGTTGCCCCCGTTAAAGATCTCACCGCAAGTTTTTCGGGAGGCAGTTGAAATAAAAAAGCACATTCACCAAAAGGTAGCTCTCAATAGAGACACTGGAGAAACTTTTCAAGTCCCATTTATGATGAAATTATTACTTCTGATCGTTTTTACATACATCCACAAAATTATATTGTGCAATCAAATAGAATCTCCGATAATAATCAAACTGGAAAGTGATTAGCCTTTAAGAGTGCTTTACGTAAAATGAAATTGTGAAATGCCATTTAGACTTGTGTTTTTTATTCAGTTACCCTTTACCCGTTACTAAGAAAGGGTCGTCGAATTTTAGTTTTGTGTTTTTATTTCAAGGTTTGGTTTTTATATTTTTATCAGTTTTATTCTGCATTGAGGACGGTCAAGTGGAGGTCTTACCGAAATATTTGCATAATTTTTCCACTGGCTGTTAATTTTCCTCGTTTTCTTCCTTTCTTCGCGATTTTATGTTTTATCATGATTAGCCAGTGTGGACTCAGAAATTATTTACTCTTACTACTATTACAACTATGCCTAAGGGTGTGAAGATGAAATTTTCAAAGATTTTTTAGGGGATAAGGTGAACTGAATCACAATACTCTTTCTGTATGCAGGTTGTTAAAAAGGGTGTAACAGTAATATCTTAGGAGCAGTTTGGTATGTGAAGTTGAAGCTAACACGGCGTCTTGTGAGGGATGTTGAACTAATCAAAGGAAAATACTTGCGTCTTAAAGCTTCTGTTTCTACTCGTGCTGCTACTACTGTTACTATTATTACTACTTCTATTACTACTAATAAAACAGTTCGTGGTAAAGAACTGTAAGTAAGGAGCGACCCGGCTCAATGGTAACCGAAACTCTAAAAAACGGAATTTTGATACCAATAGATACATCAAAAGAATCAGATTTGAATTCTGATTTCAAATATATAAGTTTCATGAAGTTTAATCTTACTTAGCAAAAGTTACGCGCCTGAGAAAATTTGGCTGATTTTTGAAAAAAGGGGGAAAGACCCCCTAAAAAATATAGAACCTTAATGAAAATCAAAACCTCATATTCAGCGTAGCAGAGAACTCTACTGTGGAGTTTTCAATCTCATACCTATAAAATTGGTGAATTTTCTATTTATTGCTAGAATAAATATCACTGATGCGTGTTTATTTGTTTTTTTGTTTTTTTTTCTTTTCCCCAAAGGTGATCGTTTCGACCCAGTGGTCCTAGAATATCGTGGGAGCGCTCATTGGAACGGAAATTAAAGTTTCTAGGGCCCTTTTAAGTGACAAAAAAATTGATTGCAACTAGGCATCCTCCCACTCTCATTTTTTCCCAAAGTTACCCAATCAAAATTTTGAGATAGCCATTTTGTTCAGCATGGTCGAAACTATAATAACAATGTCATTTTAGATGACTTAATCCCTCAAAGCCTCCAGGGGGAGGGCTGAAAGTTATTTCAGCCTCCCCATTGTCTCCTCAGTGCGGGAGATTTTTCCTGGTCGTGGGGGGTGGGGGTGGGTCGGGGGTTATATGGGATGATCTTTTCATGAAGGTAGTTTTCATGGGGGAAGGGACATTGCTATGAAGGGGGCGCTGGATTTCCCATTATTATTAAAAAAAATCAGAAATTAAATATAAAAAACAAGTTTTTCAGCTGAAAGTAAGGAGCAACATCAAAAGTTAAAACGAACAAAAAAATATTAGCTATATGATTGGATTCACCTTCTAGTCAATGCCTCGCTCTTTAAGCCAAATATTTTTTAGTACTTTCATAAGAGCTATTTATTCTAATTAACGGCCTTTGTGACTAAGGGGTCATTTTTAAAGAATTGGAACAAAATTTTGTTTACTTATTCAATGACGGTGAACCAAAATAAAAGCTGAATTAACTAAAAAACGATCAGAAATTAAATAAAAAAAACAAGTTTTTTAAACTGAAAGTAAGGAGCGACATTAAAACTTAAAACGAACAGAAATTATTCCGTATATGAAAGGGGCTGTCCCCTCCTCAACGCCTCGCTCTTTACGCTAAAGTTTGACTCTGTTTCACAATTTTATTTTTTTAAACAATAAAAAACTTTAGCGCAAAGACCAAGGCGTTGAGGAGGGGACAGCCCCTTTCATATACGGAATAATTTCTGTTCGCTTTAAGTTTTAATGTCGCTCCTTACTTTCAGTTTAAAAAACTTGTTTTTTTTATTTAATGCCACTAAAGCTTAGGCTACGACTATTAATTCTACTGCCACTGCTATTAAATCTAAGGGTTTAAAGGCGAAAAATTTGGTATATATAGAAACTATATGAAACTAAATCTAAAAACAGTGTGCCCACACAGGTTGTCAAGCAGACGTATCAGATATGCTTCAGGAACAGCTGATGATATTAAGCTGAAACTTTAAGCGTGTTTTGAAGGGGATGTTGAAGCAACCAAAGGTGCTATGCGCGTACTGCTACTGTTGGTCATACAAATGTTGCTACTACGTAAGCCAAGGTTATTAAGGTGAAGCTTTTAAGGAATATTTAGGCAGATGTTGAACTAAATCAAAACAAGCTATGAACATATGGACCTTCAAAAAGGTGACAAAGCATTATCTCAAGAACAACTTATATCATTAAGGTAGACCTTTAAAGGTAAGTTTCGTGAGATTTTGGACTATCCAGTATACTGAACTATCCAGTATCCAGTATATTTGTATACTTTTAATACTACCACTGCAGTTGCTGTAACGCCAAGAGTATTAAGGTGAAACTTTTAGGGATGGTTGGGGGGGGGGGTTCAATTAAACGATAAATGTATGCATGCAGGTTTCTAAAAGGACATATAAACAGTATCATAGGCAGCACCAATCTATGCTTACTAGAAATATCATTGAAACTTGTAAAGAAGCTAAATGGATTCAAAATTAGAAGTTCTAGTGCCATTTTTAAGAGTAAAAAGAGATTGAAGGGCAAGCAGCACTTCTCTCAAGCCCATTTAATTTCCAAACACATTCAGTCAAAATTTAAGACACCCATTTTTTTCAGCATAGTAGAACGGTCCAGCAACTATATCCTTAGGGATAATGGGTATTTTGTCCCCCCCCATAATTATGCAAATGGCCCATTATGCTTTAAAAGTGAATGTTTTCTTTGAAACTAAATCAAAACGCAATGTGTTTGTGGTTGCCAATAAGTTACCTCAGCAATGTATTGAGAACGACTGGGCGTATAAATTTGAAACTTTAGGGGCTACTTCTATTACTACTTTTGCTCTTACAGTTTAAATAAATAAAAAGAGTGTAAGTGTATCCAGATTGTCACAAAGCATATATAGAATCCTTTGTTAAGTTTTATTTTTCAGGTCAACTTGAGGAGGTATGAAATAAAATTTAAATTTACTATTTGTATCAGGATTCAAAATTGTTGAAACAGTTTCTTCAACATCCAAATAGCAAGCTAAACTATGAATTCTTATAGAATCTAAATAAAAACAAGTTTTTTCCACTAAAAGTAAGGAGCAAAATTAAAACTTAAGACAAACAGAAATTATTCCGTATTTGAGGGGGTTTGCCCCCTCGTCAATACCTCGCTCTTTATCGGTAAAGTTCGTCCTAATTCTTTAAGAATGACCCCTGAATCACAAAAGCCATTTAATTAGAATGAAAGCTCTTTTAAACCACGCCCCCTCATATAAGTAATTAAATAAAAAAACAAGTTTTTTTAACAGAAAGTAAGGAGAAACATTAAAACTTAAAACGAACAGAAATTACTCCGTATATGGAAAGGGCTGTTCCCTCCTCAATGCCTTACTCATTACGCTAAAGTTTGACTTTTTCTCACAACTGTATTTGTTAAAACAATAAAAAAAATCTGGAAAAAAACACAAACAAAAACAGCAAACAAATAAACACGCATCCGTGATCTTTCTTCTGGCAAAAAATGCAGAATTCCACGTTTTTGCAGGTAGGAGCTTGAAACCTCTAAAGTAGTGTTCTTTGATATGCTGAATATGATAGTTTGATTTTCATTAAGATTCTATCACTTTTAGAGGGAAAAGGAGGACAAGGCTAAACTTGATGAAACTCAAGTATTTGAAATCAGCATGCAAATCCAATTCTTTTGATGTATCTACTGGTATCAAAATTCCGTTTTTTGGAGTTTTGGTTACTATTGAGCTGGGTCGCTTTACCGAAATTACCGCTTTACCAAAAAAATGTTTTTTTTACCACAAAATGTTTGATAATTTCTGTTCGTTTTAATTTTTAATGTTGCTCCTTACTTTCAATTGAAAACACTTGTTTTTTTTTAATTTCTGATAATTGTTTTAATAACGGTGGGAAATCGAGCTCCCCCTCCATGGGACATTCCGGCCCCCTATGAAAGATCCCTCCATGGAAAAATCATCCAACGTTACCCCCTCTGCCTTTCCCCATCAGAAAAATCCCCCCAGAAACTGTCTGTATACTTTCCAATAACCAATACTATATGTAAACAATGGGCAAAGTTCATTATTTGCAGCCCTTCCCCCAGGGACTTTGGGGGGGGGGTTAAGTCATCCTCAAAGTCATTGTTATCAGGATTTTCGACAATGGTGAACAAAATGGCTATCTCAAAATTTTGATTTGGTGACTTTGGGAAAAAACGTGGGAGGAGACTAGTTGCCCTCCAATATTTTTGGTTATTTACCATTACCATTGGTTACTTACAGTTATTTTTGGCACTACAACTTTTTATTTCAGATCAAATGAACCCTCTCCCAATCTTCTATCATTTGTAGTTTGATATGATTACCCCTGGAGATAAAAACAAACAAAAAATCAAATGAACATGCATCTGTGATCTTTCTTCAGGCAAAAAAAAATCCAAATATTCCACATTTTTGAACAAAAGAGCTCAAAAACTCTACAGTAGGGTTCTATGGTATGCCGAAACTGATGGAGTGATCCATGTTACAGAGGTAGCTAGCAACCTAGTAACAGACAATTATGTCCAATACTAAAAAATATAATAACCAATAACTCCTAAGAATAGAGTCAGATTAAAACAAGAAGTACATTCTTAGAACCGCGTTGTCCAAAACCTCTATATTAAAACCCCTATAAAACCCCTATAGACCCCTATTATTTTTCCCATTTTTTCTCATCTGCTAGCTCGGCACTGGAAAATCACAGAGAGCTGTTTAATGGCTCATTTTAAACGAAATTGCTATATATAGTGCCTTTTGTAATTAAAAAGAAAATAGTTTTTAAAGTAGAATCGATTTTAACAAAAAAAGCTGCATATTTATGTGCAAGCTTGAGGATTCACGTCATAATCCTTGGTTGTTACCATATATGACGTAATAAGTAAATTCAACATTTATTCACGTTTATCTTTCGACCAGATAATATAGAATGCACCGATATAGTTCATTTAAATGGGTTCAAATGTAACTTTACATGAAACTTTATAAATGTAAGTTTCATCGGATATAGCTGAAACCTAATAAAGAACAAACCACGGCCAATAGTAACTAAAAGTTAAGATAATGCAAGCATCTTTTCAAAAGTTGCTTATCTGGGTAATGGTGTCATATTGAGGATCGTCACTTTTTATTCTAACTAAGAAAAAGCCAAAGGCTTTTTCTTGTTTGTAATTTTAATTATAAAATCTGGGTTGCAGCAGTAGCTAGTAACCTAGTAAGAGACGAAGCAAAAAACAAAAGCAAAAAACAAAATAGCCCATAACTCTTACAAATAGTCAGATCAAAACAAAAATTACACCATTCGAACCGTCTTGTCCGAAACCCCTACATAGGAAACTTACCGTCCCTTGGCTTTAATAACAGGGAATTTTCATTGAAATCACCTGCCGTTTTGGGCGTGTTTCCCCTCTTTTTCAAAAATTGAGCGAATTTTCTTGGGGTCGTGAATTTTGATGGGTACCATTAAATTTGATGAGTTTTACTTATTTTGAATAAGTATCAAAATTCAATTCTTTTGATGTATCTATTGTTATCAAGACTATGCTTCTTAGAGTTTCGGTTACTATTGAGCCGCATTACTCCTTACTTACAGTTCGTTACCACGAACTGTTTGAAAAACACCAAAAAGGTATAAATTATTTTTTTTCATGAAAAGGACAATGTCAATAAAAAATAAGCAGAAATTAATTTTAAAACCTTTTTCCACAAAACAAGTTTTTCAGAAAAAGTAAAGAGCACCATTGAGCCAAAAATAAACAGAAATAAAGTCAAATAATCTTCCAAGCATAAAAATACCACAAATAACTATCAATGAAAAAATGAAACCCAAGACGAACAGAAATTACAATAAGTTGCCGAATCAAACTCAAAACGAGCAAAAATTAGCATAAGTAGGGCTGATAGCCCCCATGCCCTCTCAAGACCAGAACATAATTTGCGCTGTACTGGAAAAAAATACGCTTTACCTGTCTTTACTTTTTACTTAAATAAATATAAAATTATTAAGACTTTAAGGAATAAATATCAGTATATATAAATTATAATTAATTGATAATCCATGGTCATTTTTTCTTTGTTTCAGTGAACCGTTTTTAAATTAAGTTTTTTAAATTATTCTTATATTAAGAAAATGGTCATTTACGCATGAAAATACAGATGTGAATTTCTAAGGTTAGATAAGCCTAAGTTATGTCTAAGGTTTGAGTTAGATCAAATCATAGCTTATCCTGCCTTTCAGTTGCCCGGGAGTTATTACTAATATAGTTATTATCTCTGTGGACAGACTCTCTAAATAATGAAAACTAATTAAGTAACAATTTAAGTTAGAACATAGTTTAATCCAAAACGGTAGTTAAAAGAAAAGCAGAAAGCATAAGAAAAGCTCTGGAACTCCAGAACTCCATCATACCTGGAACTCCGTTGTACATAAAAGCAGTATTGTCTTCTCGTTTCCAACTAATTTTAGGTTCAGGTTGCCCGTGGGCTTTGCATATTAAAGTTGCATTCATACCTTCTCGAACCGCAGTTTCAGCGCCGGTTTCTCCTGGCAAAATCTTTGGCGGAACTGTAATATGAATCAAACTAAAATTATGGTAAATAGGAAAAAAAATGCATTGGCCTACCATAGGAGTTAGGTGCTTTAAACTGGGAGATCCGGGCTCAAAGTATTTTGTGCGTATATTATATTTGAAACGAGACATTATAAAGCTTATTTTTGTCAGCATCCATGTCCAAGTAATTATGCTTAGGTAAGTAAGCCGTAACTAGAGAATCATTATAAAAAAAAAATTACCAACCAGAATTGATTATATGAAATGAATAGCTTTCAATACATAAAAGGTCTCTGCCAGGAATCTCTGTCACTCCAGCTTTCCTTGGGTCTGGTCATCAGAGGAACAAATTTCGAAAGGAAAGTGAGCCTTAAGGCTCTAAAACCAAAACTTATAGGAGAAACTTCAGCAAAAATTACCTAAATTATCTAAATTCGAAAAAAATATGTCCTTTGGGAGGGTATTTTTGAAAAGATTTAAGCCTATTGCCTTTTTTATTGGCTCTTGTCCCAACGAAAAGTGTTTCCATAAATATAGAAAAACTACCTGGGTAGTGTTAATAGTGAATAAAGTGGATGTGCTTCAAACGTCAAAAGTCGAATATAAATGGGACACGGTGTTTGCTTACAGTTGAAAAAAGTTAAGAAGAATGAAAAGATAAGTCTTTGAGCTAACATTAGAATCTTTGAAGCAACGGTAGTAATTATAATAAAAAATAATTTTTAACCCGAGGAACAATATATATGAATAGAGGAGTAAAAAATTTTAACAACAAAGATATTAACTTTAAAATCAGAAAGGGCTATGAAGGGCTAATCAGAATGGGCCCGACCAAAAACTACTATCTTGACTGATCTTATTGCATAATTTCAAGTGAGGACAACAGTGCTGTTGCAGCATAAGAACGCAAAAGGTACCTGTTCGGCAACCCTGCTGTATTCAATACAAAAATACATAAAATAGTTAACCTTCATTTGCTTTAGATCTGGCTTAGTAAAAAGTAAATACAGCCCAGAATTAAAGGAATCACAAAACCACAGTGCAGTTCAGCAAGTCCTCGCCTTTAAAAATTATTACAGTTTGCATTATATTTCTATAATCAGTTAGCTTCAATTTATTATGATGTCCAGTCTAAAGGTTATGAATTACATATTTGCGCTTTGGATTTTTCTAAAGATTTTAACAGTATTTGCCGTGCACAAGTGTGGCACTCTTTGTCTGAGTTTGGAGTGAACCCTTGTGTCATACATGTACTTAAATTTAGTATAGTAATTCGTTTCTTCGTTTAAAATCTGGTACAGGATACAACGGTAGCATACCAGTTCAATCTGGAGTACGACAGTGTGGAGTGCTATTACCTTATCTATTTAATTATTGCATTCAAAATGTATTATCAGGAATCAGGCCTTTGTATTCTTATATTTTATCTGATGTGTCTTATATTGTGTACGCGGACGACCTGCTAGTTTTAAGCCGAACCAAGTCTATTTTGGCATTATCTGTGCACTGTATTTCTATGATGTTTCGAAACGTTGGTCTGTTTTTGAATGATGATAAATACGAATATTTAGTTTTCAATCCCAAATCATCAGCTCATAATTTGTCCTATGGATCCTCAGTAACTTGTAATTTTGCGAGTTTACGGTAGTTAGGGATTAGAATTTGTTCTACACTCCCTTTTTTTCGACTTCAGGTTCTGAGAGATGCTAAAAAAAAGTTGAAGATTAGAAATGCGAAAATTGTAAGTAACTGCGGAAAATATTTACGCCGAGCTTTAGCTAAAATATATTCAACATGTTATTACCATTCTGTCTTGTTTTTAAGTGCTATGTATTTGTTATTGAATTAGACTAATTGGCACCCGATCCGTATTGCTTATTTTAAATATTGCAAATTTTTACTGTACCTTCCTACTTCATGAAGTAATACACGTATTATTAAGAAGTATTGTGCACCCGACATTATCCAATCGTTTGATCTAGTGCTAATTTAACAAGACATGCTTTTGTGTCCCTAGGCCCAAACCATAATATTATCCGTGTGTTTTTATCTGAGATAAGGGTTTAAGTTATCTATGTGTTTGTGCTTTTTATCTTTTTTTCCTTTTTAGTGTATATTACTCGGCTTGTTTTGTCTAAAAGTGGGTTATACATTAATTATTATTATTATAACGCCCGGTGCTACTTCCGGATTCATGCCTGAAAATACCAAGTAGTCTAGGACCCAGCCTCTGAAAACTGACACAGGTGTGGTCAGTGAGATGACCGCGAAACGGATGTTGAACCCAACTTAACTGACCATGCTGATTATGGAAACGACCACTATATTGTTGAGAAGTGTTGGCGTGTTGTTGTAAGATCAAAGTTTTAGGTTTCTTCAGCTTTTAGCTGCGGATAAAATGTGTAAGTGTCAAAGTAAAGCCAGAAATGCATTGATTCTAGAAACCTAATACAGGAAACGTTGCGAATTCACCTCGCAGCAGAGAAGAGGAGACACTGAACAGCTAAGATCATACAAAGTCAGTTTTTCACAGAGCCAATATGTATCATACAAGTATTTTAAACAGGAAGAGTAACACGATTATTCATAAATTAATTAACAAAACTTTTTCCACAAAATAATTATGTCAAGGAAATGCAAACAACTACATTAAACCAAAAATGAACAAAAATAAAATAAAATAATCTTCCAATCATGAATTGCTCATAAATAAGCATCAATAAGTAAATGAAACTCAAAAGGAACAGAAATTACAATAAATAACCGAGTCAAACTCAAAACGAGCAGAAATTAACATAAGTTGGGCGCAAATCCCTTATGCCTTCCAAAGGCCAGAACAAAATTTGCACTTTACTGAAAAAATATAAATTTTTTTACTTTCATAGCTTAAATAAATAAAATAATATTAACATTTTGATTACTAAATATTAGGCTAGTAATGTATATTAAACTGACAATGTACATTCATTTGTATTTTTTCAGTAAAGTGCAAATTTTGTTCTGACCTTTGGAAGGCATAGGGGATTGGTGCCCAACTTATGTTAATTTCTGCTCGTTTTGAGTTTGACTCGGTTAATTATTGTAATTTCTGTTCGTTTTGGATTTATTTATCGATGCTGTTTTGTGGTAGTTTCACGCTTGGTAGATTATTTGATTTAATTTTTGCTCATTTTCTGGTTAATGGAGTTATTTACTTTTTGTTGAAAAACTTATTATGTGGAATTTTTTTTTAAATTAATTTCTGTTGGTCTTATATTGACATAGTCTTTTCAGGGGAAAAGAAAATTATTCTTTAAATTTTTTCGTTTTTAAGACTTTTTAGTTTGGCCGTCTATTTTTATTCTGGAGAAAAATTTTCAGCCATTTTTAACAACATACACCCTTTATAAAATGCAACAACAGAAATTAGACTCTGAATTGTATTCACATTTGCGCTAGTTGCCATCAGATAAACAATTTGACATCATTTGCAAAAAAATATGTTTAATTTCTTTGAGATAATGAGCTCACTTATGCTGTATTTATAAAGTTAAATTTTAAGAGCTGAAGTGTGAGGGTTGGCATGGGAGGGTGGGGGTCGAAGGGGGATTAGTTGCCCTTAAATCACTCTTGAATATTAAAAAGGGCATCATCCGTTTCTATTTTCAATCGAATGAGCCCCTTTCAAAGTTCCTACGACAACTCCTTCGATACAAAGTGCCCTGGTCTAAACAACAACAAAAAATAATACATTATACACACATCAATCTTGAATATAAAAATGTCAAGCCTTCCAATCACTTTCGACTATTAAAAAGGGCACCAGGCCTTTCAATTTCCAATCGAATGATTCGTTTTGGAAACGACAATGATTTCTATAAACACTTTATATGCCCCCAGGGCATAAATTATAACCCTTACCCTAAGGTCTGTTAGGGTGGTTGTCATCCTCTAAGACCCAATTTCCAGAACTTTCAACTACGTTAAACAAAATTGTTATCTCAAAATTTTGATTAGATGTGTTTAGGGGAAAATGGTGGGCGTGAGAGGGGCGGTAGTTACTCTCCAATCACTTTCAACTATTAAAAATGGCCCTAGCCCTTTCAATTTCCAATCAAATGAGCCCTTTTGAAGTTTCTACGACAAAATTTTCAATAAAAATCTTATATGCTTCTAGGACATAACTTATAAACCTGGCCCTGAGGGCTGGGGGAGGTGTCATTCTCAAAGACCTAATTTCCAGAACTTTCTACTACGTTGAACAAAATGGCTATCTGAAAATTTTGATTGTATGTGTTTGGAGGAATGATTGGCGTGAGAGGGGGGTTAGTTACCCTCCAATCATTTTCGACTATTACAAAGGGCACTAGCCCTCTCAATTTTGAATTGAATGAGCCCCTTTTGAAGTTTTACGACAACTCTATCTAAAAAAACCTTATTTGCCCCCAGGGCAGAACTTACAACCTTTGCCCTTGGGGCTCTGGGGGGTTCGTCATCATTAAATACATAATTTCTAGAACTTTCAATTACGTTAAACATAATGGCTATCTTTAAACTTTGATTGAATATTTTTGGGGAAATGGTGGGCGTAAGAGGGGGCTTAATTACTGTCCACTCACTTTTGACTATTAAAAAGGGCAATTTCAATTTCCAATCAACTAAGCCCTTTTCGAAATTTCTATAACAACTTTTTTTCTAAACTTTATATGCCCCCAGGGCATAACTTACAACTCTTGCACTGAGGGCTCTGAGGGGGTTATCCTCCTAAAAGACCTAATTTCAAGAACTTTCAACCACGTTGAACAAGATGGATATCTCAAAATTTTCATTGGATGTGTTTGGGAAAATGGTGGGCGTGCGAGGGGTGTTAGTCGCTCTCCAATCACTTTCAACGATTAAAAAAGGCACTAGCCATTTCAATTTCCAATTGAATAAGCCCTTTTGAAGTTTCTACGCTTTCAATAAAATGTTATATGCCCCCTGGACATAACTTAAAACCCTTGCCCTGAGGGCTTTGGGGAGGAGGGGGGAAGGGGCTGTCATCCCTAAAGACCTAATTTCCAGAACTTTCAACTAATTTGAATAAAATGGCTATCTAAAATATTGATTTGATGTGTTTGGAGAAAAGATGGGCGTGAGAGGCGGGGTAGTTGCCTTCAAATCTCTTTTGACTATTAAAAAGGGCACTAGCCCTTTGAATTTCCAATCGAATGAGCTCTTTTTAAGTTTCTACGACAAAGATTACTATAAATACCTTATATGCTCCCAGGGTATAACTTAAAACCCTTGCCCTGAAGGCTCTGGGGGGAGTGTCCTACTCAAAGGTATAACTTCCTGAACTTTAAACTACGTTGAACAAAATGGCCATTCGAATTTCCAATTGAATGAGCCCTTTTTTAAGTTTTTACGACTAAGATTACTATAAAAACCTTATATGCCCCTAGGGCAAAACTTATAACCCTTGCCATAAAGACTGGGGTGGGGGGGTGTCCTGGTCAAAGGTATAATTTCCTGAGCTTTGAACTGCTTGGAACAAAATGGCAATCTCAAAATCTTTATTGGATGTGTTTGAGGAAATGTGGGCGTGGAGGGGGTGTTAGTTGCTTTCCAATCACTTTCGACTATTAAAAAGGGCACTGACTATTTCAATTTCCAGTCGAATGAGCCATTTTTGAAGTTTCTACGACAACACGTTATATAAAAAACCTTATAAGCCCCCTGTGCATAATTTAAAACCCTTGCCTTGAGGGATGTAGGGGGGTTGTCATCCTCAAAGACCTAATTTCCAGAACTTAAAACTACTTTGAATAAAATGGCTATCTCAAAGTTTTGATTATAAATGTTTGGGGAAAAGGTGGGCTTGAAAGGCGGGATATTTGCACTCTAATCACTTTCGACTAATAAAAAGGGCACTAGCCCTTTGAATTTCCAATCGAATGAGCCTTTTTTGAAGTTTCTTCGATAATGCCTTCTATAAAAACCTTATATGCCCCCAGGGCATAACTTACAACCCTTGCCCTGAGTGATGGAAGGGGGGGGGTATGTCATTCTCAAAGACCTAATTTCTAGAACTTTCTACTACGTTGAGCAAAATGGCTATCTGAAACTTTTGATTGGATGTGTTTGGAGGAATGGTGGGCATGAGATGGGGGTTAGTTAACCTTCAATCACTTTCTACTATTACAAAGGGCACTAGCCCTCTCAATTTCGAACTGAATGGGCCCCTTTTGAAGTTTTACGACAACTCTATCTATAAAAACCTTATAGGCCCCCAGGGCAGAACTTATAACCTTTGCCCTTGGGGCTCTGGGGGGTTTGTCATCCTTAAATACATAATTTCTAGAACTTTCAATTACGTTGAATATAATGGCTATCTCTAAACTTTGATTGAATGTTTTTGGGGAAATGGTGGGCGTTAGTGGGGGCTTAATTACTCTCCACTCACTTTTGACTATTAAAAAGGGCAATTTCAATTTACAATCAAATGAACTCTTTTAGAAATTTCTATAACAACTTTCTTTATAAACTTTATATGCCCTTGGGGCATAACTTACAACTCTTGCACTGAGGACTCTGATGGGGTTATCATTCTAAAAGACTTAATTTCAAGAACTTTCAACCACGTTGAACAAGATGGATATCTCAAAATTTTGATTGGATGTGTATTGGAAAATGGTGGGTGTGAGAGTTGCGTTAGTTGCTATCCAATCACTTTCAACTATTAAAAAAGGCACTAGCCCCTTCAATTTCCAATTGAATGAGCCCTTTTGAAGTTTCTACGCTTTCAATAAAACGTTATATACCCCCAAAGAATAACTTTAAACCCTTGCCCTGAGGGCTTTGGGGAGGGAGGGGGAGGGACTTTCATCCCTAAGGGCCTAAATTCCTAAACTTTCAACTACGATAAATAAATTGGCTATCTAAAATATTGATTTGATGTGTTTGGAGAAAAGATGGGCGTGAGAGGCGGGGTAGTTGCTTTCAAATCTCTTTTGACTATTAAAAAGGGCACTAGCCCTTTGAATTTCCAATCGAATGAGCCCTTTTTAAGTTTTTACGACAGAGATTACTATAAATACCTTATATACCCCTAGGGCATAACTTATAACCCTTACCCTGAAGACTGTGGGGGGAGTGTCCTGCTCAAAGGTATAATTTCCTGAACTTTGAACTGCGTGGAACAAAATGGCCATTTGAATTTCCAATTGAATGATCCCTTTTTTAAGTTTTTAAGACTAAGATTACTATAAAAGCCTTATATGCTCCCAGGGCATAACTTATAACCCTTGCCCTGAAGACTGTGGGGGGAATGTCCTGCTCAAAGGTATAATTACCTGAACTATGATCTGCGTGGAATAAAATGGCCATCTCAAAATCTTTATTGGATGTGTTTGGGGAAATGGTGGGCGTGGAAGGGGTTTTAGTTGCTTTCCAATCACTTTCGACTATTAAAAAGGGCACGAACTATTTCAGTTTCCAATCGAATGAGCCCTTTTTGAAGTTTTTACGACAAGGCGTTATATAAAAAACCTTATATGCCCCCTGGGCATAATTTACAACCCTTGCCCTGCGGGCTGTAGGGGGGTTGTCGTCCTCAAAGACCTAATTTCTAGAAATTAAAACTACTTTGAATAAAATGGCTATCTCAAAGTTTGGATTAGATATGTTTGGGGAAAAGGTGGGCATGAGAGGCGGGATATTTGCCCTCTAATCACTTTCGACTATTATAAAGGTCACTAGCCCTTTGAATTTCCAATCAAATGAGCCTTTTTTTGAAGTTTTTACGACAACGCTTTCTATAAAAACCTTATTTGCCCCCAGGGCATAACTTACAAACCTTGCCCTAATGGCTGTAGGGGACTGTCCTCAAAAACATAATTTCTATCTTGAAATCAACTACGCTGAACTAAATAGCAATCTCAAAATTTTGATTGGATGTGTTTCGGGAAATACTGGGCGTAAAAGGGGTTTTAGTCACCTTCCAATCACTTTCGACTATTAAAAGGGCAGAAGCCACTCCAATTTCCAATTGGATGAGCGCTTTTCGAAGTTTCTACGGTAACTTCTTCGTTACGAAGTGCCCTGATCTAAAGGAAAAATTAATAAATAATACGTTTTACCAACATCGTTCTTATATGTCCCCACGGCTTAACTTAAAACCCTTGCCCTGAGGGTTGTGGGGGAGTGTCCTCCTCTTTACTAAGTCCCCGTTTCTTGTCTCTTTCTCGAATGTCCCCGTTCTTTACTTAGGCAGCGCGATCGTGCTGCCTATGATTTATACAACAACTTTCTATATAAGCCTTATATGCCCCCAGGGCATAACTTACAGCCCTTGCATCCTAAAAGACCTAATTTCCAGAACTTTCAACTACGTTGAACAAAATAGATATCTCAAAATTTTGATTGGATGTGTTTTGGAAAATGATGGGCGTGAGAGGGGCGTTAGTCGCTCTCCAATCACTTTCAAATATTAAAAAAGGTACTAGCCCTTTCAATTTCCAATTGAATGGGCCCTTTTGAAGTTTCTACGACAAAACTTTCAATAAAAACTTTATATGCCCCAGGGCATAACTTACAACCCTTGCACTGAGGGCGTTTTGAAGTTTATACGACAACGCTTTCAATAAAAACTTTATATGCCCCTTAGGCATAACGTATAACCCTTGCCCGGATGGCTGTGGGGGGAGGGGTTGTCATCCTTAAGGACCTAATTTCCAAAACTTTCAACTACGTTGAATAAAATCTAAAAAATTTGATTGTATGTGTTTCGGGAAAAGGTGGGCGTGAGAGGGGGATTAGTTGCCCTCAAATCACTTTTGACTATTAAAAAGGGTACTAGCCCTTTGAATTTCAAATTGAATGAGCCCTTTTTCAAGTTTCTACGACAAAGATTTCGATAAAAACCTTATATGCCCCCAGGGTATAACTTATAATCTTTGCTCTGAGGGTTACGGGGGAGTGTCCTCCTTAAAAATATATTTTCTATCTGGAAAACAACTACGCTGAACAAAATGGCTATCTCAAAATTTTCATTGGATGTGTTTGGGAAATGATGGGTGTGAAAGGGGTGTTAGTTGCCTTCCAATGACTTTCGACTATTAAAAATGGTACTAGCCCTTTGAATTCCCAATCGAATGAGCTTTTTTTTGAAGTTTCTACGACAACGCCTTCTTTAAAACCTTATATGCCCCCAGGGCATAACTTAAAACCCTTGCCCTGAGGGCTGTAGGGGAGTTACCTCCTCAAAAAAATATTTTCTATCTGGAAATCAACTACGCTGAACAAATGGCTATCTCACAATTTTGATTGGATGTCTTTGGGGAAAAGATGGGTGGGGGGGGGGCTAGTTGCCCTGAAATCACTTTCGACTATTAAAAAGGCACTAGCCCTTTGAATTTCCAATCAAATGAACCTTTTTTAAAGTTTCTATGACAACGCCTTCTATAAAAACTTTATATGCCCCCATGGCATAACTTAAAACCCTTGCCCTGACGGTTTTGGGGGATTGTCCTCCTCAAAAACATATTTTATATTTGGAAATCAACGACGTTGAACAAAATGGCTATCTCAAAATTTTGATTGGATTTGTTTGGGGGAATGATGGGCGTTGGGGGGGGGGCTAGTTTCCCTCCAATCACTTTTGACTATTAAAAAGGGTACTAGCCCTTTGAATTTCCACTCGAACGAGCCTGTTGTGAAGTTTCTACGACAACGCCTTCTATAAAAACCTTATATGCCCCCAGGGCATAACTTAAAACTCTTGCCCCTATGGCTGTGGGGGAGTGTCCTCCTCAAAAACATAGTTTCTATCTGGAAATCAACTACGCTGAACAAAATAGCTGTCTCAAAACTTTGATTGTATGTGTTTGAGGGAATGATGGGCGTGGGGGGGCTAGTTGCCCTCCAATCACTTTCAACTTCACATTCAATTAAAAAGGGCAGTAGCCACTCCAATTTTCAATCGAATGAGCCCTTTTCGAAGTTTCTACGACAACTCCTTCGATACGAAGTGCCCGGGTATGGAGAAAAAAAAACACATTCTGCCCACATCGTTCTTTACTTAGGCAGCGGTAGCGCACTGCCTATGATAAGAATTTTCACATTCTCTTTATTATGTGAATATTATATTCACATTTTGAAGTATTCAATAATATACTTAGTTCATTAGGTATTGATCAAACCAAGCTAACATTTAGTTCAAGGCTCCTTTTAGGACGACTAATCAGGAGAAGGTTGTTAACATATCCTAAATAAAAAACATCTGAGAACAAAACAAACAATTAGAGGGAATCTTAATTGGAGGGAAACCCAGCATCAAAAATGTTAAGTGAAAGAACAACACCTTGTCTAACTCCTAATTTAAGAGGAACACTTTCAAAAACAATTCCATTACACTTAAATCTTACATATGAATTAAAATACCAAAAACATAGCCGAGAAATTACCAAAAGCCTGAGGGTGCGCAAACACTGCCGAAAACTTAGGATTTAAAGCGTAGATACGTAATAATTGGTCTTTAGTTTTTAGAACAAGGACCTGAATGATAATCCCTTATACCATCAATATTAATAAGTTTAGTAATTCAGCTACTTGATTGCTTCAGTAATTGTATTTAGTTAAAAAAAAAACAGATTTTTTAAATTGAAAGTAAGGAGCAAAATTAAAACCTAAAACGAACAGAAATTATTACATAGATAAAGGTGGTTGCCCCCTTCTCAACACATAGCTCTTTACGCTAAAGTTTTTTAGTACTTTTAAAAAAGGGTCTTATTGTTCTAATTAAACGGCCCTTGTTTTTTAGCAGTCGTTATCTAATAACGGGGACAAAATTCAAACTTTAGAGTAAAGAGTGAAGTGTTAAAGAGGGGGCAACCCCATTTATATACGTAATAATTTCAGTTCGTTTCAATTTTTAATGATGCTCCTTACTTTCAGTTGAATAAACTTTTTTTTTTAAATTTAATTTCTAATCGTTTTTTAAATAATGCCAGGAAATCTGGCCCACATCCACGGAGAAACCCCCTCCCCACGGAAATATCTTCTAGACAATTCGATCCCGGTGAAAATTTACCTTGAACAATTACTCTTAACCACTCCACGTGTAAAATTGAGACGGAAAAGAGAAAGCAAGACATATAAACAAAAAATTGTAGAAGAATTCTGGCAAATTCCCCCAGTGTATAATTTGTCCTGACAAGTTCACTCCCTGAAAACTTCCCTTCCTGTGGAAAATCCCCCTATGGAAAAACCCCAAGCAGAAAATTTGTCCCCCCCCCCACCTAAAAATGAATGCCTACATCCGAATAACAAATACTATGTGCAAACAATAGGCAAATTTTATAACCTAAAGAACTTTCCCATGGGGCTGTGGGGGGGGGGGTCATTTTATACCCAAAGACATAGTTACTTGGCCTTTCAACTATGATATACGAACTGGCTGTGTCAAAATTTTGATCGGGCAATTTTGGGAAAAAGGGGTGGGGGAGGGGGCCTAGTTGCTATCCAATTTTTTGGTCACTTATAAAGGGCACTAGAACTTTTAGTTTCTGTTTAACTGAGCCTTCTCGCAATATTCTAGGACCGCTGGGTTGATACAATCACCCCTGGGAAAAAAACAACATAAAAACAAATAAACACGCATCCGTGATCTTTCTTCTGACAAATAATAAAAAATTCCACATTTTTGCACATAGGAGCTTCAAACCTACATAGTAGGGTTATCTGATACGCGGAACTTAATGGTGTGACTTTTATCGAGATCACATGAATTTTAGGGGCTTTTTATCCCTTTTTTCAAAAATTATTGCCGGAAATTCTTGCTCTTGTAATCCCTCAACTTAAAAGAACGTGTTACAAACTTCCAATCTTTCAAAACATCTAAAAAAATAACTTCAGCTTCACGGAGCAAACCCTACTTATAAAAAAGGATTTCGTCTGATTTCAGTGAGAAAAAAATCGACAGTCTAGAAAAAAGGAATGTATGCAACAATACATGTATCGATAGAAGCAGCTTCTCAAGATGAACACAAATATATGAACACAAATATATTCTAATTTGCACCCAAAGTATTAGCGTAATATCATTTGCATGATCTTAAAAAAAAGGTAGACATGACACAAAAAAGTTAGTGACTCTTAAGAAATTACAGTCTTTGGAAAATCCTTTTTCGGAGGTTTCTGGTTATATGCAATAACACACAATTTTGAAGTTTCATTGAACCATAAAATCATAATAGTAAATAAAGCCTCTGGGAATTTTTCTTTTTCGAAGTAAGAGAAAGCCTATGACTCTGGACAAATGGCAGTTTCTGCCAATTTACCACAAAATCAAAAATTTTGAACGATCTAGGGCCAAAATTCTATCGATTTTTGACTCTGGGATAGCCAATTGGCTTAGAACTATCAAAAAATCACACTTCTGGCTCCTTATTTAAGAAATCTTACATGTGCGCACATTCCACTGCTGATATATCTTTGGATTTTGTATAGAACCTCCGGGAAGCATTGCTTAGGGTTCTGCAGTATTATGCAGTTGTACAACGACTTTGGGATGGTAGATGGATCTTATTTTTTGGATGGAGTGAGGAGTTAATTGAAGTACCACTAAGGCATTTTTGTAACATTTTTCTAAGATTTCATTAAAAATATTTTGACTGTGCTGCCACACGGTGACAGGTTTGTCTTCAATCCCGTATAGCCTACGGTCCCAACAAAGTAATCGCTTTTTAAGTTAAACTTATTTGCATTGTTACAAATATTTTGGGGCAGGAGCCAGACAAGAATTTGTCTCGAAACTTATGTTTTTTAAAGTCGTTTTAAACTAAACCCTCATTCCAATTGAACAGTATCAAGAAGCAACGATAAGCCCGTCTCTGTCAGCAACTGACATAGATGATGCCGATAAAGTTTTAACTTCTAGCCGAGTCCATCTAAAAGTCTCAGTCTATGCTTGACGAACCAATACTGATGTTAATAACTTCCAATACTCAAGCTCTCTTATTGATCTCTATAGCACCACAACAGATGAAATCAAAGCCTTGGTCCTCATTAACGGAACTATTTCTGTTCGTTTTGAATTTTAATGTTGCTCCTTACCTTCAGTGGAAAAAACTTATTTTTGTATTTAATTTCAATAAAAAAAGGGGAAGGTTTGCAATCTATGGGGAAAAAATTAGTATGCTGAAACTGACATGGTAAAATTAACAATTAATTTCAAGCTCTGGCGTTGATATTGCTATTTTTTTGAAGCATGTCCTGTAGTAGACATCATAGCAGAAAACTTTATTGGAATTTTTTTTCTAATATCAAAATACAATGTTGTCGTGCACTTAAGGTCTTAACAACAAAAAATGAAAATCTTGCACCCTGAAGCTCAAAGACCCAGCAGCTTGAAATATCAAGATTTTTTAATTCGTCTATAAAGATTTATTTTGGAAATAAAATATTGAATAATTTATCAATTATTAAAATTACTAATTATTAATTACTAGCAGAACATGAAGCAGGACAAAATGCTAATTCTTACTATTTTGCAAAAAAAAAATTATTCGAGGGAAAAGTTCCTAAAGCTGGAAAGAGAAAATTCTCATGAGATCGTAGGCAGTCTTGAAAACAAAAGGCGAAAATTCCAAACCCTGAATTTATAAAGCCTGCAACTTGAAACATTGCCATTATTGAATGTTCGTTGAAAGTATTATATTACAAACAGAATATAATTATTATTACTATAAGCTAAAGTAAGCAAAATTGTTTGTTCCCAGTATTTTATGAAAAATTGTATTTAAGTAAATAGTTTTGTGGACTTGCTTCATACGAATCTTTTCCAAAGGCTACTTAAAAACGCAATGCAAAATCATTATTTAAGTTGTTTTGAGCTTAACTATGATCCACTCCTTAGCTCTATGTATGCATAGATTTAGTAGAAAAGGACGGAAAATATTAAAAACATCTTTAAGAAATAAATATAACACACCTTTAACTTCTAAATATCCTAGGGTTGATCGAATAGGATCAGTGTTAATTTGACACATATACCAGCCTCGATCACTTTCATCAACAGATTTTATTTTCAGGAACCAATGTCGGTGACTTCCATGAGCCAGTGAAATTCGAGGATTCCTAGATATTGTTTTTGAGTGAATTGTTAGAATTGTTTGAGTATCTGCTCTTACCCAAGCAACCTGAAAGTAGTTTTAATTAAAAAATTAATTGTAAAAATTATGTCAAGAAAATAATAATTTTTCAATAGAAACTTATTCAATAATTTTAAACCTCGAAAATTTGTATGCTGTTTAAGCCTAAACAGATTGGAGTCCTGACATACAACAATATTTAAAGTAAGAAAATCTAGCGAATAGTGTTTTTTTACATCAACACCGAAAACCCGTTAGATAAACTCCTTCATTTTGATTTAGTAGTAGTAGTGGTAATATATGTATGTATAAATGTATCGCCCATCATAAATGTAAAATACAACACTGATGGAGTATAAAGAAAGAAACAAATAAATTCTGATAAATACAAACAAAACCAAACCAAAGAAGAACTGACAGGAAAAAAAAGAAAAAAAAAAATACAAATAAGGGCAATTATATGTAAGAATAAACACATTATCAACGAATGACAATTTCAGAGATACTTTCACCAATAATCTGCCTCCGATATCTCTCATTACTTTTCTGCACCGCGGACACTGGACTAGCAGCTCCATACCACGAGGATAGGGAGGTACGGCAGTTAAATTTAAACTTTAATGCAACTAGTAAATCATACGTATTCCTAGATTTTCTGTCAAAAAAATCTTTCAAAAGTTGAAGCGTGGCGTGAAAATGTGACCCAATCGGTGCACCAAGATTCGTCAGTTTATCTTGTGGTTTAACAACATGTTCACCTTACTGAACATTTGTCGGGTAATCTGAACGGTGATTGAACCCCAGGAACTGAGTCTTTCATTAAATCGAAGACCAGTACGTTTATACTCCCTATCGAGAATTCAAAAAAATTCCTCAATTCCAAAGGTTCTTCCGTTAAAATCAAGGATTTCATCAGCATAGTTAGCTAGCGAAACATCAATACCTATAAATATACAAGTGGTTAGGACGTTCTATTGTGGCACAGTGACAGTATTATTAAACAGGGGCGGAGAATTTAAGCTCTCTGTCTAATACCCCTTTTTTTTATTGAAATTGAAGGAGCGAGTTCCAACGTACCAGGTGAGATGGCAACCTTAACTCTGGCATTTAGCTTTTTGTACATATCACGTATCGATCTGATTAAAGAAATATTAACTCCACGCATGTAAGCAGTCAATAAGATATGCGGATGTATACCCGTGTCAAAAGCTCTAGATACGTATAACCCAGCAAAATATGATATCTCATTATTTCATGAGAGTGAAGAAGTAAATTAGCAATCAAATGGTGAGCATGGTTGCGGCCTACTCCTTTCTTGAAGCCGAATTGATTATCCGGTGTATAACACTTATCATATATCTTGTCAATAATTAGTAAACTTTGCACACAACTATTGACACCGTAATTGGCCTAAAAGAAGAACGTTGGTCCGATGGCTTTCCCCTTCTTAATACCGGGTTATTACTCCAGTACGGAAAAAAAAATCAGGAACTATACCACAACAGAATATCATCTGAAAGAGTAAGGTCAAATGCTCAATCAGGAGAAGGGACCCACATCTTATATGCTTTGCACAGAGGCCATCAACACCACAAGAAGTATTCTTTTGTAGTTTAGAAATGCAATCAGTAACCGCAGATCGAGTAACAATGACATTGATCTCATCAATTGATTGGACAAAGTAACCATCAAGCTCTCTTTCATATTGATTTGACAATGATGGATCAGGCTCGGAAAATTCCCTTTTGAAGTAACCATACCACTGTTCACTGGTAATTTTGAAAGTAATATAGGCTTTTGGATTATCTGTTTTGGGCAATTTTGATAGGAAGTTAGGTTCACTTGTGGCTTTACTTGATAGTTCGGCTACTGATTTAGCATGGTGTTGCCTAAGCACTTTCAGAAAACGTCGCTTTGTTTTCAGACGAATTTCATTTGCCAAACCTTGCCATGGCATACCACACTCCTTCCAGACACGAAACCAGAATTTCAATTTAGTACGACAATCAACGAGGTCGAGATTACCTGATAAACCATGCTTCTTAGTTTTAAGACGTACTCTCCGTATAGGTACACTAGCCCGCTCGGCAGCACGTAGAGCGTGAACGATCTCTGCGCAGTAAATATTCAGCAATATTATCTTTTATGCAAAGGTTAAAAGGTTTTTTCGGGAAAGCAGATGAAACGGCAATTTGATCTTTTTCAAAATAGAATCACTAACAGCCCGGAACGTAAATATATCTACACAAGCCCAGTCAGTGGTTTCATACGATTTGCTATCATTCTCTGGAGTTGAACCACTCGGTGTAATAAATTGAACAGGGAATATATTACAGATAGGCATATGGTCAGAGGTTTGGAAAATGGAGATAAGTGAGGATCCTGAGTCTGGTTTTATGTTCGGGGAACACATGAAAAAATCCAGAGAAGAGTTAGTTCCAGAGTTTTGTATATATTTGAAACCTTGGGCATTCTGGACCTCCAAGAGCTGAGGGCACACACTATTCAGAATATTTGCACGACTATTACTGTCGTCAGAAAGGTTAAAGTTCATATCACCAGCAAGTGTTACTGCTAGGTTTTGCACTTCACAATCAAACACGAGGGAACTGACTAGGTGACAATCGTTATCAAAATGTCTTTCTCACGAGCATTACGGTAATCGGTGGGTAAATACACTGAGACCACCACATAATTCTGAATTTTGACTGCCGTAAAATAGTCAGTTTCGCGAAAGTGTTCGGGCTTTAGGGCACCTCTAGCAAGAATAGCAGTACCTCCACTCGGCCGACCAGCCCCGGAGTGTCTAGCGGCACGACCAATTACGGCAGTATAAGAAATCGTGCTAGACAAACATAGACTATCGTCAGTGAGAAGGTGCTCTTGTACGCAGAGAACGTAGTTCGTGTCACGTTGAGTTTAGATTATTGAAAATTTCACTAAGACGCCTCCATTAATATTCCATGATGTTATGCGCAGACCAGTGCTCATTTGGGGGGATTCATAAGTTTTTGTGCGACAGGAAATTTGTTGCTGTAACAAGGATGGTCAGCCTGGTTACACAGCGCGCACTGTATTTTATTTTGACTCGGAGTTTCCAGCTTGTTCGAATATCCTGTCTGCACAAGGCACGAACAGCGAATAATAGCTTTACAGTGCTGGACAATATGTCCGTAATCCTGGCAGTCTTAGCAACGAGGAGGGATGGGGAGAAACTTCTCAAAGTGGAATCACTCATATTCGATAATCACTGACGAGGAAATGGCTGCTAATAAGTCTTCTCGACGAGAAAACCGAAGCCTGTAGGACCGAGTTGTACCGATACGGGAGACTTCAGTATAGCTAGTTATCAAACACTGCCACTGATTATCAGTAACAGTGTCAGGAACAAAACAGGCGATTCCATAGCACAATGGAACTTTTAGCTGTAGTCTTAGCTATTGGTCCTTAGATTTGATTGCATCACCTACATCATTAGCATCATCTCGATCACTTACAAAGAGGCACGAAGTATTTTTTCTCGGTCTATGCTCAGTTATTGCCGACTTTGAGTCACCACACGAGTTAACAATGAATATTTTGTGGTCCTTGGGATAGTTCAGCTCTTTAGGTGTATTCTTTAATAAGTGGTCCTTGGGGTCGTTCAGCTCTTTAGATGTATTCTTTAATATAACGGCAAAAGAAGGTTTGGATGACTGTGCGGGGATTGAAACAAAGAAAGCAACGGGTTGCTCTTCGACAGGACGTGATTATCGAATTGACACATTGTTCGTTAACTTAACGAGTAGGAACAGCATACATGATTCCCCTACGATAACTGGTACTTCGTCAGGCTCGCACAGCATGAAAATTGATAGTGGTATTTGCTGTTCATCACAGTTTTCAAGAATTTTTAGCATGTCCAGACAGTTATCTGCAGCTTTCTGTCGGTAATTTGGGCGATTCGTACAGTTTGCAAAATTTCAGAATATTTTCTTTGCTTCCATTAACGAATGAGGGCTAAAAAAGTCCGTACTAGTTTTCGCAATGTCGGCGTGGACATTTCCCACGTAATAGTAATATATTATAAAAAAAAAAAACAGAGACAAGATCAATCAGTATCACAACAAAAGCGTCGCTGGCGAAGGTGTGCTACTAATAAACACAAAAACCAATAGGTGTATTAAGAAGCAGGAGGGTGAAATCGTGTACCATAAAAAATACTTATATAAATATTTCATACAGAATAAAACTGCATAGTATCATGATCCCGAAACAAAAAAAATAAACAGCTATTATCATTTTTAGTTCATATCCATTTTTCTTTCAGATCAGATTAATTTATTTAACATAAAAAATGTGAACAAATTTACAGCATTCAATTACATTAATTTTACATAATTACTTCTTTCAATCTGTTTTCAGGGAATATTTACCAAGCAGCCCCACACGTAACTGAGACTTAAATTGACAAATGGGTAATTCCTTGGTACTTGGTATAAGCTTGTTCCATAGCTTAGTCCCTCTATAAATAACTGAAAAAGCAGTCATAATTGAAACTAGGTGAGGAACTTCAATATATCCACTTGTCCGATATCAATTACAATGAATGTTCGACCTTTCCTAAAATATTTATGAGCTATGAAGAAAAAAGTAATGAGTTTTTAAAATTCCAGGAAATAGAAAAAAAAATTATGAAAAATAATATATGTTTTGGTAGTGAAGAGAAAGAGATACGACTACCTTATAGTTTCCCAAATTATCCACGACACAGGGAAGTGAAGCGTCTCTTCCAACTGAAACAGTTACATTTGGAACTTGCTCTTCAAAAGTAGGAAGAACAAAAACTGAAAGAGTATAACAAACTTTAAGAAAAATATATACTGGGCTAGATATCAAGAGTTATTCAATTTGCGTCTATATTTTTATTATTACTTCTATTTAATTCAGACTTTTTTTCTTACTATGCATTAACTTCTATGAAGAGTTTTGAGAAAACTAGCAAAATAGCCTGTTGGACGACAGAGATGAAAAAATAACATTAGTTGCAGCCTATAACCTTTCGTAGGAACCAGAGAAAAAAAATACCCACCCCCTTCTCCAAAACAAACAATTTCCAGTTACATTACCCTCTTCCTCCTGAATACCCAAAAATAAATCCTAAAATGGCTGGGTGATTGGCTGGGAATTAACAAAAAATTAATTATTTGTGGTCTTATAGGATCGGCTTAGAAGATAATTTAACTATGTTTAAACTAAGTTTCACCACTTTTTCAGTATTTAAGCACATGTTATGTTTATTATTATCTTTATTTTAATGTTACTAGATATGTAACATACTTAAAGTTTTTATTCTATTATCCTATTTTTAACGTGGCAATTACAAATTAGAGATTATGAATGAAATAAAAATATTTATGATAAAGTATGAATAACAAACTGCAATGCTCCCAATTAAAAGATTTAAAGAAATAAAAAGAAGACCGAATATTTTGATTTTGTAAACCAAAATCCTTTTCAACTTGGTATTTAAATTTTAAGCTGTTCCTATACAGTTCTGACTAACCATAATTCGAACAGCCAGCTCTATGAATCATACGATTTGACCCAACTTTATAGGACTACAAGGAGAAAAATGTTGAGATGGCTGGGACATGTTTTACTGACTATGGATAAAAGATTTCCAAAGATTGAGCATTTTGGCCATCTGACTAGGGTAAAACTGAAAGTAGGTCGTCCCTAATTTGTGAATTTACGTTTTTATTGGGTCATCTTCTTGGCATATTGCAAATAATAAATTTTAGATTTTATTTGAGAACATATACCCACCCCCTTCTCCAAAACAAACAATTTGCAGTTACATTGCCCACCTCCCCCGAATACCCAAAAATAAATCCTAAAATTGCTAGATGATTGGCTTGGAATTAACGAAAAAACTAATTATTTGTAGTCTACTCAATTCACCGAAAAATTGAATAAAATACCCTCAGTCGTTCTTGGGATACTGCTGAGATGCCTTATTGGGAATTAGCATTATCACTGTGCATTTTGATTTAATCTTAAGGCAACATTTAGTTGTTAAACATAATGGGCAAATGGGTGGGTGGGCGTGGGAGGGTGGGAATGGACGGGGGATTAGTTGCCCTCCAATCACTTTCGACTATTAAAAAGGACATCAGCCATTTCTATTTTCAATCTAATGAGCCCTTTTTGAAGTTCCCACGACAACTCCCTCGATCCGAAGTGCCCAGGTCTAAACAACAACAACAACAAAAAAAATAATATATTATACCCACATCGATCTTTACTATAAAAATGTCAAGTCTTCCAATCACTTTCAACTATTAAAAAGGGCACTAGGCCTTTCTATTTCCAATTGAATGAGCCCTTTTGGAAACTACAACGCTTTTTATAAACACCTTATATGTCCCCTGAGCATAAATTACAACCCTTACCCTAAGGTCTGTTCAGGTGGTTGTAATCCTCTAAGACCGAATTTCCAGAACTTTCAACTACGTTAAACAAAATGGCTTTCTCAATATTTTGATTGGATGTGTTTGGGGGAATGTTGGGCGTGAGAGGGGCGGTAGTCGCTCTCCAATCACTTTTAACTATTAAAAATGACCCTAGCCCTTTCAATTTCCAATCAAATGAGCCCTTTTGAAGTTTCTACGACAAAACTTTCAATAAAAATCTTATATGCCTTCAGAGCATAACTTACAACTCTTGCGCTGAGTGTTGGGGGGGGGGATGTCATTCTCAATGTCCTAATTTCAAGAACGTTCTACTACGCTGAACGAAATGGCTATCTCGAAATTTTTATTGGATGTATTTGGAGGAATGGTGAGCGTGAGAAGGGGGTTAGTTACCCTCCAATCACTTTCGACTGTTAAAAAGGGCACTAGCCCTCTCAATTTTCAATTGAATGAG
Source organism: Artemia sp. Qi Xiang Cuo (assembly GCF_049724085.1). NCBI lineage: Eukaryota > Metazoa > Arthropoda > Branchiopoda > Anostraca > Artemiidae > Artemia > Artemia sp. Qi Xiang Cuo. The sequence goes on from NC_142803.1 coordinate 15,700,725, forward strand.
CCCCTTTTGAAGCTTTGCAACAACTCTATCTATAAAAACCTTGTATGCCCCCAGGGCAGAACTTACAACCTTTGCCCTTGGGGCTCTGGGGGGTTTGTAATCCTTTAAAACATAATTTCTAGAACTTTCAACTACGTTGAACAAAATGGCTGTCTCTAAACTTTTATTGATTGTTTTTGGGGAAATGGAGGGCTTAAAAGGGGGGTTAATTACTCTCCACTCACTTTCGACTATCAAAGAGGGCAATTTTAAATTTCAATCAAATGAGCCCTTTTTGAAAATTCGATAACAACTTTCTATATAAACTTCATATGCCCCCAGGGCATATCTTAAAACCCTTGCTCTGAGGGCTCTGAGGTGGCTATCATCCTTAAAGACCTAATTTCAAAAACTTTCAACTACGTTGAACAAAATGGATATCTCAAAATTTTGATTGGATGTGTTTGGGAAAATGGTGGGCGTGAGAGGGGCGACAGTCACTCTCCAATCACTTTCAACTATTCAAAAAGGCACTAGCCCTTTCAATTTCCAATTGAATGAGCCCTTTTGAAATTTCTACGCTTTCAATAAAAACCCTATATGTCCCAGGGCATAACTTACAACCCTTGCCCTGAGGGTTGTGGGGGGGGGAGGTTTTGTCATCCTTAAAGACCTAATTTCCAAAGCTTTCAAACTACTTTGAATAAAATGGGTATCTAAAATATTGAGTGGATGTGTTTAGGGAAAAGATGGGCTGGAGAGGGTGATTAGATGCCCTCAAATAACTTTTTACTATTGAAAAGGGGACTAGCCCTTTGAATTTCCAATCGAAATAGCTCTTTTTTAAGTTTCCACGACAAAAATTTCAATAAAAACTTATATGCCCCCAGGGCATAACTTATAACCCTTGCCCTGAAAACTGCGGTGGGAATGGCCTGTTCAAAGGTATAATTTCTTGAACTTTGGACTACGTGGAACAAAATTGCTATCTCAAAATCTTTGGATGTCTTTGGGGAAAATGTAGGCTTAGAAGGGGTGTTAGTTGCTTTCCAATCAATTTCGACTATTAAAAATGACAGTGTCCATTTCAATTTCCAGTCGAATGAGCCCTTTTTGAAGTTTCTACAACAACTCGTTATATAAAAACCTTATAAGCCCCCTGGGCATAATTTACAACCCATGCCCTGAGGGCTGTGGGGGGTTGTCATCCTCAAAGACCTAATTTCCAGAACTTAAAACTACGTTGAATAAATTGGCTATCTCAGAGTTTTGATTAGATGTTGTTGGGGAAAAGGTGGGCGTGAGAGGCGGGTTAGTTGACCTCTATTCACTTTCGGCAATTAAAAAGGGAACTAGCCATTTAAATTTCCAATCAAAGGAGTCCTGTCCTCCTCAAAATCATAACTGGGACTGTCCTCCTCAAAAATATAATTTCTATCTGGAAATCAACTACGCTGAACAAAATGGCTATCTAAAAATTTTTATTGGATGTGTTTCGGGAAATGGTGGGCGTTGAAGGGGTGTTAGTCACCTTCCAATCACTTCGAAGGGCTCAAGCCAATCCAATTTCCAATTGAATGAACCATTTTCAAAGTTTCTACGACAAGTTCTTCGATACGAAGTGCCCTGCTCTTAAGGACAAAATTAATAAATAATACATTGTGCCAGCATCGTTCTTATATGCCCCAGGGCATTAATTAAAACCCTTGCCCTGAGGGTTGTGAGGGAGTGTCCTCTTCTTTACTTAGTCCCCGTTTCTTGTCTCGTTCTCTAGTGTCCCTGTTCTTTACTTAGGCAGCGCAATCGCGCTGCTTATGATATATACAACGACTTTCTATATAAACCTTATATACCCCCAGGGCATAACTTACAATCCTTACACTGAGGGCTTTGAGGGGGTTATCATGCTAAAAGACCTAATTTCTAAAACGTTCAACTACGTTGAACAAAATGGATGTCTCAAAATTTTGATTTGATGTGTTTTGGAAAATGGTGGGTGCCAAAGGGGCGTTAGTCACTCTCCAATCACTTTCAACTATTAAAACAGGCACTAGCCCTTCCAATTTCCAATTGAATGAGCCCTTTTGAAGTTTCTACGAAAACACCTTCAATAAAAACTTTATATGCCCCCAGGGCATAACTTACAACCCTTACACTAAGGGCTCTGAGGGGGTTATCATCCTAAAAGACCTAATTTCTAAAACGTTCAACTACATTGAACAAAATGAATATCTCAAAATTTTGATTGGATGTGTTTTGGAAAATAGTGGGTGTCGAAGGGGCGTTAGTCGCTATCCAATCACTTTTAACTATTAAAAAAGGCACTAGCCCTTTAAATTTCCAATTGAATGAGCCCTTTTGAAGTTTCTACGACAATTCTTTCAATAAAAACTATATATGCCCAAAGGGCATAAATTACAACCCTTGCCCTGAGGGTTGTGGGGGGATGGGTTTTCATCCTTAAAGACCCAATTTCCAAAACTTTCCACTACGTCGAATAAAATGGCTATCTAAAAATTTTGGTTGAATCCCGCGCCATTTGTAGCGATAAAAATTCAAGGGACTGGGCTTAATTGTGGTCATAAAGATTGACTGCGTCAAATTTGAGTGAAATGTGATATATTTAAAATACAAAAAATAAAATTCCTTTTTTAAAGATAATTCCGACAGAAATTAAACGTCCCCTAATTGAGTTCAAATACCGTTCCCAAGAGTCTAAATTCTTAATAAGCAAAAAGAGAAATTGCATTTTAGCTTCAGTCAAACAATGACGCTAGACGGTTTTGAATTTCGCTAAAATCTTTGCTAATAAGAAAAATGATAGATACAATATTGCTCAGGAAGTTTAAATTATAAGAGCGGTGTGAACGTTTGAATCATCAGAAATATTTAAAACAAATTATTGAACGAGGAGTTTGGCTTGCCTCAGGACTTGGGCCAATTGTGATCCAGCTCTTAGAGTGCAGGACAAAAACTATATTTTATAGTGTGGTAAAAGTGTTTTTGAGAGGATGATTAGGGGCAGAATTACTTCGGCACTCAGGCATTGCAATTCAGTCATTATTATTATCTCTGCTCCTATTTGTGGTCAATTGAAGTGAGCATTGATGTACACCTAAAATTTATGTCACAATAAATCTATCGCCTTTCTATTTGTGTTTATTTTATTTTATATGTCTGTATCTAGTCGCACGACAGAGAATTAGTTCGCATACTTCCAAGGTAGAGCTACCAGGGATCGGATTTCTACATACTATAACAGGTAATTGTTTTCGAGATAACCCAAGGAAGGGAGGCTACATTTATATAATTACATATTTCATTTTCTCGCTTTCCGCAAGTGGCACGATCGGTACACCGCTTTTAATCATAATATTATATATGGTGCTGTCTTTAGCGCTAGAAGTGGCACTATCTTGAACTTATAAGGTGTAAGTTCACAGCTTTAAAGCCTAAGATTACATTTGACTCGGTCAATCTTTATGACCACAATTATTACCAAAATTTAGGACAGCCATAAAAGTTTATCGCTACAAATGGCACGGTTGGAAGTTGGAGAAAATCATGCGAACTCATTAGGCTATAAACTTAGTAATTTAAACTTAATTATTGGAGAGATACAGACATATAAGAAAAGTGATTAGGCCTATAACCGCTAAGCTATTATAGGTAAACCCTTTAAAATATCTCATAGGAGATAATAGCCTCCCCCAAAATAGGTTAAGTGAAAAAATAAATTTATTTTGAGTTATTCAAACGCAAAAAAACGTCAGAAGAATTAGACGAACAATTAAAGGCGCAAAAGTTGGTCGCAAAAAATATAGAAATAGCAAAGTCTATCCCACAGTACAATGGACAATCAGATATCGACGAATTTAATATCCAATTGGCCCAGTTTGTAGAATTAACAAAAACAGAGCTAGTAACGTTAATTGGCATGCTCCTATTAAGATTAAATGGCCAGGCCTTAACCTTTCTAAAGCACATTGAACATACTATGGGTGACGACGCCAGCTTACCAATAAATACGGTAAACAAATTGTTAACGGCATTTAAAGATAGATTTATCCAAATCAGTTCTACAAATAAATTAAAACACGGAATGGTATGCTTTGACCATTCACAAAATATAAGAGAATATATTGATAATATACGGATTTCAGTAGAAGCAAAATACGGAAAGGTTCAGGAGAACTGTATGAAAAAGTCATACTAAATAACTTTTTGCAAGGGCTACCCCCAAAACTATATAGAATGGTAATATCAAAAAGTATTCATACGTTGGATCTTGCAGACCAAGAGGTAGAGCGATTGATCGAATTTGATAGGATGGTGGCCAATCCCAGTAAAGCAAAAACAAATAGCCAAGATGATTCAAACATAAGCCCAACTTTCAAGGGCAATCAGGCGTCTCCCAATTTCTTTTCAAGGGATAACTCCCCAGTGCCACAAAGAAATAAAACGCAAGATCCCGCTAGGCAGAAAAAAGTACGTTTTCAGCCCGTCAAACAATGTAGTTATGAAAATAACCCTACAATAATAAGATGCTATATTTGTAATTGACCTGGGCACATCGCGAGGGAGTGCCGTTATGTCCCCAATAGCACACCAAGAATTGCTGTCGGCAGTATGCAAAATTATAGCAACCATTTGTTCGGAAGAACAAATTTTAGCGCCAGTGGTGCACTAGGCTATAGCCAGGAAAGATTGCGACAATCAGTACCTTACAACGCGTACCAACCAAATTTGTACAATTGTCCCACGAATAGACAAATTAATTACCGATTTAAAAACCCAAATAATCGCCAAAGCCAATATAATGCGAGAATGGTATATAGAAATCAAGAAAATTTGCCAACGGGAATAGAAAATTTTGCAAGCCAACGGCATTGGCCGTCAGCGCCAGCAAGCGGCACTGACGCAAGACATCCAAGTTACTGTAATAATACATGGCGAAGACGGACAGATGTAATTCAATTAGATATGCCTACGGAATCTTATATATCTGAATATCTATTGCAGGCACCGACGCATGAAATAAATCCTCAGGGAAATGTTTCAGGCCCCTCAGAAATATAAATTAGACCCAGAGGGTGCCCAGAATATTTAATAGGTCCAAAATGATAGTAGTACTGTCTTGTAGTGATAGTATTAACAAGTTACCTATATTTATTGATTTTTGTGTAGCGAACGTTTACTTTAAGGCTTTAGTTGACAGTCGTGCCACGGTTAATATCATAAGCTCATGCGTTTCTAACATGTTGCCTCCGCATATTAGGCAACAAAGAAATTTTAATAATCCCAATTAACTAGCGTGACAAGGCATAAATTGGATGCAGAGGTTCAATTCGCCTTAACGTAAAAAGGGATAATAGAATCTTTCCGACAAATTTTATAATATGCGATAACTTTCCGTATGAAGCTATTATCGGTGCAAATTTTTTAAGGTCTAATAGAGTATTATTAGACGTAGCAAACAAAAGGCTTAGCTACCCAGCTAAGGTAAAGGAAGGAATTTCTACCTTAAGGAATCGTAACAGAGGTTACGAAGACAACGTAACAATAAATAAAATGTCTAGCGGTATAATGTCACAATCTTTTGAACCTCATGTCTCGCAAGGAGGACATGGCATATCCAGAAATTTGTTCAATTATTCTGAGAGACATCGCAGAGATGAAGTAAATTTAAATAATAAGTGTATTAAATCTGCAAAAATAAAAATAGGAGATATGCGACAGTATAGATCAAACGAAATTAAGAAAACAGCGGAATTATGGAAAAACATAATAAAACCCAACGTGACGCCACAAGATGCCGCAATGGCGCAACATAGCGCCAGTATGAATCTAATAGACAATGAAAATAAAGAGAAATATTACGGATTCGCGATAAGGAAAACAAAAGTCCCTCCCAAAACGATGCAAAGAATTCAAATATCACAGATGATGGAACCAGTGGATAGCAAATCTGAAATAAGGTTTGCGACCCCATCTGAAATTCCGGAAAACCTGCTATGCGAGGAACAGATTATAGCTTACAAAAAATGAGAAGGTATTACTTGGGCAACAAATAGCCACAAAAATGACACAATTACAATAAAAAAGGGGATATCTTTAGTGCCAATCCAGGATTTATCGGAGAATGATCTGAACAGATTGGAAAATTCCAAAAGAAACCTATTTAAAGGCATTAAAACATCAATTAATAAATATCTTCTAACCAAATCGCAATTCTGAAACAAATTTAATATGGATCATATTACGGACTTAGAACTTAAGAAAAAATTATGCGAATTATTATGGAATTTAAAAGATGTATTTTCCGTATCCGAAGATGACATCGGAATGATACAGTTTTATTAAAATTCGATTTTAACGACTGGTAACCCTGTAGCAAAACAGCCATATCGTGTGCCGTATAAGCACAAAGAATAATTAAAAAATAAAATCCATTAATTAGAAAAAAAATGAAATTATACGCCCAAGTATAAGTCCGTATAGGGCACCAGTAATCTTGGTACCAAAAAAGAATGGCGACCTTAGACTTGTAGTAGATTATAGAGCCCTTAACAAACAGGTAGTTAGCGATAAATTTTCTTTACCAAGAATAGATGAAATTCTTGACTCCATTTCAAGCAAAAACAAAATTTTTACTTCTTTGGATCTTACCCAAGGCTACCACCAAGTGAAAATAGCGGAAAAAGATGTCCATAAAACTGTGTTTTCAACAGCTCAATGTGGTTCATATGAATACTTAAGAGTACCTTTTGGACTTAAAACAAGTTCAAGCGCGCCATGTAGACCCTTATTACATCTATTAAGAGGATTAAAGAATATCATTCATTTTGTTGATGATGTCATATGCGTGGGAGAAAACGCTGAACTACACTTAGCAACATTAGCTAAGGTATTCGAGAAAATCAGACAAGGCAATTTAAAATGCCGGCCTGAAAAAATAAATTTATTTCAACCTAAAATTAAATTTTTAGGAGTAGTAGTGACACAAGGAGAGATATCCCCAGACCCCGACAAAATAAAATGTGTTGAAAACCTCAAAACCCCTAGAACTATGAAAGAATTAAGAGGAATTTTAGGTCTCACTGGCTACCTTAGAAAATTCGTGCGCAATTATGCCCAAATTGCGAAACCCCTCACGGAATTAATTAAAGGGAACTCCCAAAATGTTAACCCAGGAAGCTCAAACTTCCCTAGACCGTCTCAAAAAGGCACTCACTTCTGAACCAATATTATCACTTCCTGATTTCGAAAACGGACAATTTGTGGTCAAAACCGATGCTAGTTCAAAGGGCATTGGCGCAATTCTTTGGCAAAAAGCCCCGGTAGAAAACCCTAATCCTCTAGAGGGAATGCCTAAACAAAAAAAAATATAAAAAGTTATATGCTATTCGAGTAGAACCTTATCAAAAGGCGAAAGTAGTTATTCCGCCACAAACTTAGAATTATTATCTATAATCCATCACTTGGACAAATTTAGACAATATTTAATTAGTAAAAAGTTTATAACATGATCAGACCATATAATCTTGCAGTACCGGCTCACATTTATAAGCCCAACGGGAATTCTAGATAGAAGGATAAGTAACATCAAAGACCTAGATTGTCAATTTGAATATTTAAAGGTAAAAAAAATGCAGCTTGTTACTTTTTGAGTAGATACCCAGAAAATATGCCGTCGGATACTGAGGAAAATGAAGTTAAAGCTATCAATGCTAAGAACAAACATGAATGTAAGAAAAACAAAGTTAAAGACACAGTAAAAGAAAACAGTAAGGTTAACTATTGTCTCCTGTCCTTAGAAAATATAAAAAGAAAGCAAAAAAAGGACGAAATGTGTGTAGCACTTATTAATTATTTTGTGAATGATGATGCGTTACCAGATAAATTCAAAACTCTTAGAAAAGGGATAGATACTTTTATTATGATCTTGATGAAGAAATACTATGTAGAATCGTGACCGCTGAGACAAATAGAAACCAAGCATCAATAATACCGGTGTTACCCCAAAACTTAATAACACCTGCATTTGAATATTTTCATTCAGATATAGGTGGACATTTAGGAGTAACGAACACTTTCCATATATTAAAAGAATATTTTTACGTGCCGTCGGGAATAACAAAACTTAAAGAATTTGTAAGCATATACAAAGCGTGTAACTTAAGAAAAAAAACCCCAAGCTTATCCTAATCCTCCAATGGGAAGGGTCCCGGTAGCATAGTGCCCCTTCGATATTGTCTCATTTTACTTATATGGAAACAGCGGAGGCTTGCCTGTTTCCAACGAGGCCATACTTGTATTCTTTCGGTTATAGATCACTTTTCTGGATTTACTTTAGCAAAAGCATTAAAAAATCAAGGCGCTTACGCCACAAGTAAGGCGTTAGCAAAATTATTTTTAAAATTTTGCATTCCAAATAAGGTTTTAACCGACAACGGAAGCAATTTTGTTTCAAAGGTAACAAAAGACTTAATGAGTTCTTAATATAGAGAAAATGGTGACCAACCCCGTACCACCCCCAAGCTAATGGTAAAATAGAAAATAGGCATAAAATATTTTCGAACGTATTAAGTATTTATACAAAAGACAACAGGAACGATTGGGATCAATTCTTACTTTATTTAACTAACGTGATCAATACTGCTTATTCAGAAACAACTAAAGATAATCCATTTTACTTACTTTTTGGTCGTGATTTTAGAATCCCGTATGATGAGATTATTGAGTCCCGACAATATTACAATAACTCGGAGGATTACAAACAAGAATTCATAAATAGGATGAGAAAAACTTATAAGATAGTTAGGCAAGAGTTGGAAAAATGTAAAATAAACTAAGAACTAAGAAACCAACCCAAAGTCAAGGAGAACATAGATTTTAAAATAGGAGATTGCGTCTACCTAAAAAATGAGGCAAAAGTGGAAGGCAAGGAACTTTTCAACAAATATTGTGGACCCTACAGAGTAGTCAAAATGTACGATAACAATTATACTTTAAAAATGGTAAACCCCGAGAGTGGAAGGACTCACAAGGCGCATGTTAGCCGAATAAAAAGAGCAAAATTTCCAGAGAGATGGGTATCACATCCCTCCTCTACTGATTCGTCAGATTCGGAAAATGAGCCCCCTAAATCAAGATTGGCAGAGCTAAAACCCTTTAATTTTAAACAAGATTATTTTGAGGATGAGAGTGATGAGGAAAACTTTGAAAAATTTTTAGCTATGAAAAACATAGTTATTCCCAAGAAAAAATCCCTAATACCAGTAAGAATAAAAACGCCAAAAGATCCAAAAAGTTCATCATCGGAGAGCGCAGGAGAATTAGATTATTCGATATCTCCGAAAAACAAATTTCTCCTTGATAGAATTTCAACCCCTTGTCGCCCCAAAAGATTTCCAGACGACATGGTTTCCCCTGCAACACCAATAGAAAGGTCCCTGTCATTACAGGAAGAATTGAACAGAGCTGTAGAAACTCCAGGTATTACTGTAAAGAAAACTCCTACCAAAGATTCAACTAAAACAAATCTGCGAGAAGCTATGCATTTAATAAATTTCCCAATAAAAACGAGTCAAAGCACATTGCCCAAGAATAAAACTCCCGAGGATGACCAGCAAGGACAATTTCATGATATAACTGTGTCCAAGGTCAAACCTAAACAATGGACTTCATGGAGGGAATCACTAGTGCAAAGAATGCCCCACCCCCCTGAAGACATGGCATTTAAACAGTGGAGGAACCCTGCAAAAACTTTTGATTCCTCTCAAGCTCTCAAGAGTCTTTCAAATCTCCTGAGCTGAAAACTCAAAGCGAGAACTTAGAGAATAAACCTTCTACTTCCAGAGGAGTAAAAATTTACGAAGGAAGGGCAGGTGATACCTCAAAAAGTGCCACCTCTAAAAATTCTAATGTGGATTCGTCGGAAACCAGTTCCGAAGAGTCTGACGGCTAATCAGACCATATAGTAGTTAAAGAAGTAGGGAAATCAAAACCGACTTCAGCAGCCGCCCACGCGAAGGAAAAAAAATTAAAAGGACAAGAATTTTTGAAAAAACAATGCAAAAAGTTTGATCTTATTTCGCTAGAGAAATCGAAAAAGAAAGAACCACAAAAAGTCGAGGAGAAAGTAACGACAAAATCGGGTAGAACGGTTAAAAAACCCGATAGATGGAATTATACTTAATCAGTATAGGATTAAAAGATTTTAATGGATAGGCGTCGTAAAGGAATAATAATTTAAAAACATTTAGCTGACAAGTAAAAATCCTACAATTGTAAAAACGCTATAGAAATATTTTGTTCAACATATATCATGGCTTCGCATGAATCAAAACCGTCTGATACCGTCTGTTCAAAATATATCTTTTCCCGAAAACAAATTCTAATTAAAAAGTCACATTGCATATAATTAATTAGAATAATTTTCTTTAATATAAAAAGTCTACCCGTACCATTCCAGTACGATGTATCCAGTCCAACTGAACGAAACCATGATAGGAAGTACTAAGCGAGAAATATTCATACAACTTAGAAATGATCTTTGGTTATTTTCTGTTCCATCAGAAACTGTTGGAACTTAGTCTTGTTACAATAATACAGAAAGAATAGACCCTAGTTACAGAACAGAATTACTGATACAAAATATGGGCACGATAACCATAAAACAAGGATGTCGACTTGTGACTAAAGAGTCAACTGTTCGAAAGTCGTTAATTACCACGATCACAAGGATAGTAAGTCGCAAAATAACCAACTTCAAGGCAATTAACCTGTCGTAAACTATTCCCAATATAGAAAATGAGGAAATGAAAACCTCGTTATGGTCTAAAATAGAAAAAATAAAGGGACATTAAGGCTTACAAAAATAAAAGAAGTATTAGATTCCCAGATCCCCCTATTTAAAGATGAAGACCAGAGATTAACGTATGTGGATGATAGATACGGATTATTCTCAACCAATTTTTGGTGGAACATACTATTGGCTGTATGTTACGTATTCGCGACTTCCCTGACCATAAAAACCTTATTGATTTTTAATTATGGAAACATTTAACGACCACACCAGCGAAACTCGAAAGAGGCATCCTGAAAACCAGACGAAATGCGAAGGCCATACTCAGAACCTCACAAGGACATCCACGCCAAGAAATAGAATAGATATGAAGAAATGAGTTTATACATAGGTTTTTGCTTGTTATTGATATGGCTTGTTCTGACATTTTAGTGTCGTTTACGTAAAAACGTGCAGGTACGACGCTGCCACAATCCTTTATTAAACAGCACGGACGTGCGGGAACAATGCAGGCAAGAAATATGTTGTAAAACTAGACCTCAAACTTAATAATGTAGCGTAACTTATATTCAAGTGGTTATTTTAAATCTAATATAGAATTAAATGAGTGCTGAGAAAGATTTAGTTAAATTGTGTGTAATAAAGTATGCCGAGGAAAATAATAAGGGACATTGCTTAAAGTTAAGAGAAATAATCTCTTATATAAGAGAAATAACAACGCCAGTTTGTTAAAAATAATATATGCATATTAACATTGGCATATGCTTGATATTACCTTGTAGTATAACGTTACCCATTTATTGTAACTAATCGTATCGTTTATTATATATTATGACTATTTGTTTTAAAGAACGTGTGATTCTGCCTCGTTGTTTTTATTACAGGAAGTGCATCGACTTACTGGAAATCGATCATTACAATGCGTAGTCCAGTGCAGATACACCTAGTAGCATCTATTTTCATCATACCTCAACCAACGAAGAGTACTTACCATACACTCCAGGCAATTTTCATCCCAGCTTCGTCTACGAAAATAATAGTTACCTTTGATCGTTGTTTCCTCTACCACGAACCATATTACGTATCAGGTAACATTATATTTGAATCTCAGTATCGAGTGCATTATCGAACTATATAATCACATAAATCCTGAGAACCCCATCGACCAGTACAAGATATAAGTACCTAAATATCACCCATGATAATCCTTACGGACACATGAACCATTTGACTGTATAGTTATGATATTTGATGATCAAAAAAATTATTTATATTACGCAGATTCGCGCGTCGAATCCATTTCGACCATCTCTCGGAATCCATCCCATCCCCTCAATTTTAAAAGTTCATATTTCCGTTGTCCCATAAATGTACGAGGAAATTTCTGAAAAATGGACTTGGAAACCAACAATTGAATAACAGAAACCAAAATTAACCCCAGTGATTAACCCCTTAATGACAATATACTCCTCCCGCAAGTTAAAGCCAATATTTTGAAGGAGTCACTAAAGTTTGATGTCAACCCATTCCAAATCCAAACTTCAATTCCCCTATGATTAACCAAGGAATCACCGCAAAAAGTTAATCGGCGCAAGCCAGGCATGAACAATTCTATAGGAGAGCTATAATCTCTAAGTGCACGAATGAACAATTTTATACGAGAAATACATTCTCTATGTGCTTTGAAATATCTCAAAAATGATATGCTGAGAAGAAAACGAACGAAATCCCAATGTTCGACCCCTTAATGATAAGGCACCCTATGAACTATCAAAAGGCAGGTGAGAATGAACTCTGATAGCATATTACCACACCTGTAGTTGGAAGTATCATTTCCCAGTTGACAATTAGAGAAAGCTTGTCGTTTGAACACAACCATGCTCGAACTGTTCCATGAAGAAACTATATTAGAAGTGCTTTAAAAATTTTGCCAAGACGAAAAGAGTGAAGGATCATAATTTACAATAGAAGGATTGAGTAAGCTAAAGAGACACGAAGGTAATGAAAATAGGTGTGAATTTACATACCTTACATCTTAATAACTTCGATAACTCAAAAATTCCAATATCCTATTATTAATGTTACGTAGCAAACATCCCCAGTGAAAGTGTTCTAATGTTACCAGTGAACGTGGTAAACCCAATATAGTGTGTTTTAAATCGTTCTTGTATATAGCGTTAGATGTTCAGATAGAGTTATGTGTGCGTTGTCGTGCTATTCATTAAATGTTGCGTAGATAGAAAGCAGTGTGCCCTATAGACAGCAAAATCAAAAAAAAACTTGTAAAAGGTGAATTCTCAAAAAAAAATCTTATGTAAAGGTAGAATAGCCCCAACCTTGTTGGAAATGTAAAAGTAATCAGTATTAGATGTAGAAAAAAAAGTCTTTAGTATAGTAGCTAGGCTAGAACCATGAATTATCTTAGTCCGGTATATGAATTTTAGATAGGGATGTAGAATAAAATAAGAAAAGTAATAGAGGAAATTGTTAGCACTCCTGATTAAGCCAAAATAAAAATACGAAATATTACAATGTCAATCAAAATTATGTAGAATAAATCGTTGATAAATTGCGAACATTTCAAAAGCCCAAAGGCAAGCAAGTCCTAATGACGGGATGTCATTAAATAATGGGAAGGGTAATATGTATCATGAGTAAAATGTGATATATTTAAAATACAAATAACTAAATTCCTTTTTCTAAAGATAATTCCGACAGAAATTAAACGTCCCCTAATTGAGTTCAAATACCGTTCCCAAGAGTCTAAATTCCTAATCAGCAAAAAGAGAAAGTGCATTTTTGCTTCAGTCAAACAATGACGCTAGACGGTTTTGAATTTCGCTAAGATCTTTGCTAATAAGAAAAATGATAGATACAATATTGCTCAGGAAGTTTAAATTATAAGAGCGATGTGAACGTTTGAATCATCAGAAATATTAAAAACAAATTATTGGACGAGGATTTTGGCCCGCCTCAGGACTTGGGCCAATTGTGAGCCAGCTCTTAGAGCGTAGGACAAAAACTATATTTTATAGTGTGGTAAATGTGCTTTTTAGAAGATTATTAAGTGCAGAATAATTTCGGCGCTCAAGCATTGCAATTCAGTAATTGTTATTATCTCTGCTCCTATTTGTCGTCAATTGAAGTGAGCATTGTTGTACACCTAAAATGTAAGTCACAATAAATCTATTGCCTTTCTATTTGTGTTTATTTTATTTTATTTGTCTGTATCTAGTCGCACGGCAGAGAATTACTTCGCATACTTCCAAGGTAGTGCTCCCAGGGATCTAATTTCTACATACTATAACAGGTAATTGATTTCGAGATAACCCAAGGAAAGGAGGCTACATATATATATATATAATTACATATTTCATTTTCTCGCTTTCCGCGAGTGGCGCGATTGGTACACTGCTTTTAATCATCATATTATATATGGTGCTGTCTTTAGTGCTAGAAGTGGCGCTATCGTGAACTTATAAGGTGTAAGTTCACAGCTTTAAAGCCTAAGATTACATTTGACGTGGTCAATCTTTATGACCACAATTAAGCCCAGTCCCTTAAATTTTTATCTCTACAAAACGTGAGCGTCAGAGGGGGGTTCAATAAAAGATTTCAATAAAAACCTTATATGTCCCCAGCGCATAGCTTATAATCCTTGAGCTGAGGGTTGTGGGGGAGTGTCTCTCAAAAACATATTTTCTGCCTGGAAATCAACTACGCTGAACAAAATGGCTATTTCAATTTTTTTAAATTTTTATTGGATGTGCTTGGGGGAATGATGGGCGTGGGCGGGGCTAGCTGCCCTCCAATCACTTTTGACTATTAAAAAGGGCATTAGCCCTTTGAATTTTCAATCAAATGAGCTTTTTTTGAAGTTTTTAAGACAACGCCTTCTATAAAAACCTTATATGCTCTCAGGGCATAACTTAAAACCCTTGCCCTGAGGGCTGTGGGGAAGTGTTTTATTATTATTAAATTTTTTTCCCAGAGGCACTTCATATGGAAGGGGTCGTGGTAGAAACTTCAAAGGGAGCTCATTGGATTGGAAATTGAGAGTTCTAGTACCCTTTATAAGGTTCAAAAGTGATTGGAAGGCAACTAACACCCCTTCCACGCCCACCAGTTCCAATAACACATCCAATCAAAATTTTGAAATAGCCATTTTGTTCAAAGTAGTTGAATTCCAGATAAAAATTATGTTTTTGAGGAAGACACTCCCTAACAGCTCTCAGGGCAAGGGTTGTAAGTTATGCCCAGGGGGCATATAAGGTTTTTTATAGAAAGCCGTGTACTAGAAACTTCAAAAAGGATTCATTCGATTGGAAATTAAAATCTCTAGTGCCCTTTTTAATCGTCAAAAGTGATTGGATGGCAACCTCTCATGCCCACCTTTTCCCCAAACATATCCAATGAAAACTTTGAGATCGCCATTTTGTTCAACGTAGTTGAAAATTCAGGAATTTGGGTCTTTGAGGATAACAGCCCCCCCCCACATCCCTCAGGGCAAGGGTTGTAAGGTATGCCTTGGGGGCATATAAGGTTTTTTTTTATAGAAAGCGTTGTCGTAGAAACTTTAAATAGGGCTCATTTGATTGGAAATTTAAATGGCTAGTTCCCTTTTTAATAGTCGAAAGTGATTGGAAGGCAGCCAACACCCCTTACACGCCCACCGTTTCCCCAAACACATCCAATCAAAATTTTAATATAGCCATTTTGTTCAACGTAGTTGCAAGTTCTGGAAATTATATGTTTGAGTAGGACACTCCCCCCACAGTCTTTAGGGCAAGGGTTACGAGTTGTGCCCTTGTGGCATATATGGTTCTTATGGAAGGAATGCTCGTATAAACTTCAGAGAGGGCTCATTTGATTGAAAATTGAAAGTTCTAGCTCACGTTTTAAGCGTCAAAGATATTGGAGGGTAACCAGCTTCCCCCCAAAAAAACCCTTTTTTCCCTAAATGCTTCCGATTAAGATTTAGAGATAGCTATTTTGTTAAAAATAGTTCAAAGATCATATAACAAAAAGTCTTGTGTCAACAAATTCCCCCAGGGCCCGGGGGCGGACGCTATAAGTTATACCCTGGGGCATATATGGGTCTTATGGCAGGGATGCTTGTATCAACTTCTAAGAGAACTCACTTGATTGGAAATTGAAAGTTCTAGTTCACTTTTTAAGAGTCAAAAGAGATAGGAGGACAACAAGTCCCCTCCTACGCTCCTTTTCTCCAAAAGCATCCAATAAAAATTTTCAGTTAACCATTAAGTTAAAAATAGAGCTCAAAAGTCAGATAACACAAAACTCAGGTGTCGTCACAACCCCCCAGCACCCAGGGGCAGGCGTTGTAAGTTATGCCCTGGGGCGTATATGGTTCTTATAAAAAGAGATGCTCGTATAAACTTCAGAGAGGGCTCATTTCAAGGCCGTACCCAGGGGGGGGGGGTTACCGGGTTTGAACCCCCCCCCCCCCGAAATTTTTTGACAGACTCGAAAATAAGTCGAAAATTAGTAAAACCTAGGTAAAAATCAGTAAAATTAGTCGAAAACTGAGTCAAAAATTAGTAACCCCCCCCCAAAAAAAAAGTCAAAAATTAGTTCAACCCCCCCTGAACAAAAATCCTGGATACGGCCCTGGCTCATTTGATTGGAAATTGAAAGTTCAACCTCACTTTTTAATAGTCAAAATAGATCCGAGGGCAATAAGCCCCCCCCACACACAAAATTTTCTACAAGCCCATCCAATGAAATTTTTATAATAGCCATTTCCTTAAAAATAGTTCAAAGGTCAGATAAGAAAAAATCTTGTGTCGACGCAACCCCAAGGGCCCAGAGGCAGGCATTATGAGTAATGCTCTAGGCGCCTATATAGCTCTTATGGAAGGAATAATTGTATAAACTTAGAAAAGGGTTCATTTTATTGGAAATTGAAAGTTCTTGTTTACTTTTTAAGAGTCAAAAGAGATTGGAGGGCAACTAGCTCCCCCCCCCTCTCCACGTCCTAAATGCATCAGATAAAATTTTTGAGATAGATATTTTGTTAAAAATAGTTCATAGTCAGATAACAAAAACTCCGGTGTCGACACAGCCTCCCAGGGCCCAGGGGTAGGTTTTGTAAGTTATGCCCTGGGGGCATATATTGTTGATATGGAAGGGATGCTCGTACAGATTTCATAGAGGGCTCATTTGATTGGAAATTGAAAGTTGTTATTCTCTTTTTAAGAGTCAAAAGTGATTGGGGGCAGCTAACCTCCCCCCAAACTCTATTTATTTTTTCCCAGAGGCACTTCATATAGAAGGGTTCATCGTATAAACTTCAAAGGGGGCTCATTGAATTGGAAATAGACAGTTCTAGTGTCCTTTTTAAGAGTCAAAAGTTATCGGAGGGTAACAAGCCCCCCCAAGCCCTTTTTCCCCAAATAAATCTGATAAAAATTTGAGGTAGCCATTTTGTTAAAAATATTTCCAAGATCATATATAAATATATATATATATATATATATATATATATATATATATATATATATATATATATATATATATATATATATATATATATATATATATATATATATATATATATATATATATATATATATATATATATATATATATATATATATATATATATATATTATATATATATATATATATATATATATATATATATATATATATATATATATATATATATATATATATGCAGTCATTAATTAATTATATAGAACTCAATATCTTACCAGAATTTTCTCTTATATTATCGTCATTAGAACGATGTTTTCTCTTCCTTTCAGCCATTTTTGAACCTAAAAAACGAAACAGAAATATTTTGAATTTCGGTAAATATGGTAGTGAATACTACACAGTAAAGAATCATATTTAACTTTGAATAAACCGGAAATTCAGGTTCTTTAATGGAAAAACAACGTTATAAGGATTGAAAAAATGATTTTGGAAGAGATTGGTTAGATTTTTGAGCTGCAGTAAAAGGCATATCAGATGTGGAAAATTATTTCGGACTATTAGAGCAGTATATCATTTGATGAAGGCTAAAGACGTCAACGACTTTTGATTTATTTTCTAAGTTAACATATTACTAAAAAGTACTGGATTTCTTCAACTATCTGTTAAATATAGCTAATATTCGTCTGTTGATGGCAATAAGTAAAAGTAAATCCTGGAAAATTTTGGAACCTAAACAGAATCTTTTTAAGTTAGATAAGAGACTGTCAAAATTGTTTAGATTTTAATATTTTTCACCATCCAAAATACTGATTGCTGCTCAAACCCACCGGTTCAAATGAGATTCGTCATAAGTCATTAAAAGAGGTTGGTGCTAAGATACTGATTGGCGCTCAAACCCACCGGTTCAAATGATATTCGTCACAAGTCATTAAAAAAGGTTGGTGCTGAGATACTGATTGTTGCTCAAACCCGCCGGTTCAAATGAGATTCGTCACAAGACATTAAAAAAGGTTGAGGCTAAGATACTGATTGGTGCTCAAACCCACCGGTTCAAATGATATTCGTCAAAGTCATTAAAAAAGTTGGTGCTGAGATACTGATTGGTGCTCAAACCCACCGGTTCAAATGAGATTCGTCACAAGTCATTAAAATAGGTTGGTGCTAAGATACTGAGTGGTGCTCAAACCCACCGGTTCAAATATGATTGGTAACAAGTCATTAAAACAGGTTGGTGCTGAGATACTGATTGTTGCTCAAACCCATCTGTTCAAATGAGATTCATCACAAGTCATTAAAAAAGGTTGGTGCTAAGATACTGATTAGTGCTCAAGCCCACCGGTTCAAATGAGATTCGTCACAAGTCATTAAAAAATGTTGGTGCTAAGATACTGATTGGTGCTCAAACCCACCGGTTCAAATAAGATTCGTCACAAGTCATTAAAAAGGGTTGGTGCTAAGATACTGATTGGTGCTCAAACCCAGCGGTTCAAATTAGATTCGTCACAAGTCATTAAAAAAGGTTGGTGCTAAGATACTGATTGGTGCTCAAACCCACCGGTTCAAATAAGATTCGTCACAAGTCATTAAAAAAAGTTGGTGCTTAGATACTGATTGGTGCTCAAACCCACCGGTTCAAATTAGATTCGTCACAAGTCATTAAAAAAGGCTGGTGTTGAGATACTGACCATTGCTCAAACCCACCGGTTCAAATGAGATTCGTCACAAGTCATTAAAAAAAAATTGGTGCTGAGATACTGATTGTTGCTCAAATCCACCGGTTCAAATGAGATTCGTCACAAGTCATTAAAAAAGGTTGGTGCTAAGATAATGATTGGTGCTCAAACACACCGGTTCACATAAGATTCGTCACAAGTCATTAAAATAGGTTGGTGCTGAGAAACTGATTGTTGCTCAAACCCACCGGTTCAAATGAGATTCATTACATGTCATTAAAAATGGTTGGTGCTAAGATACTGATTGGTGCGCAAACCCACCGGTTCAAATAAGATTCGTCACAAGTCATTAAAAAAGGCTGGTCCTAGGATACTGATTGGTGCTCAAACCCACCGGTTCAAATGAGATTCGTTACAAGTCATTAAAAAAGGCTGGTGCTAAGATACTTATTGGTGCTGAAACCCACCGGTTCAAATAAGATTCGTCACAAGTCATTAAAAAAGGTTGGTGCTGAGATATGGTTGTTGCACAAAGCCACCGGTTCAAATGAGACTCATCACAAGTCATTAAAAAAGGTTGGTGCTAAGATACTGATTGGTGCTCAAGCCCACCGGTTCAAATGAGATTCGTCACAAGTCATTAAAAAAGGTTGGTGCTAAGATACTGATTGGTGCTCAAATCCACCAGTTCAAATGAGATTCGTCACAAGTCATTAAAAAAAGTTGGTGCTGAGATACTGATTGGTGCTGATTCGGGATACTGATTGGTGTTAAATACAGATCGGTTGAAAGATACTGATTGGTGCTCAAACCAACCGGTTCAAATGAGATTCGTCACAAGTCATTAAAAAGGTTGGTGTATAGGCTGCTCCAAACAAAGTGCATTTATTTTCCCAATGTAAACCTCTTCCTAATACATTTTTACATTCCATTTGAGATCATGTCATTTTATATCTACTCTATTTCATTCCATAAAATTAGTGCTTTTAATGATCATTGCAGAGCTTTCCTATTTGATACATATATTTCTTTAACTGTCAACACTTGTGAGAAACACATGAAGTGTAAACAGCGCCTATATTAAGGGTAACTATAAAACGAAATCAAATTTTCCATTTTTGACTTTAAGGTTGTTAAGTAACAATCCAAGGCCCCTTGGATAGTAATTTATAAATGAAGGTTCAATACAATCACCGTTTGGAATAATAATATGCATGTGTGACCATCCTTTTATGGAATTTTTTTGATTTTGTAGATATTAGCAATAGGCTTTTCATAAATTTCGAGTTTCACCAACTTTGTTCAACTTTGTCATCGATTGGATCCTCAAGGTCCTGGACAAGTATAAAGGCATTGCAGTGATTCCGTCCTTCTCCGTCACAGATCTTGACTATGCTTACAATGTGGACTTGCTTGCTGAATCCGTTGCAGAAGCCCAGGCTATGATAAATGACGTGGCAGTCAAGGTACTCTCGACTGGTCTCCAAATAAGCCTACCAAAAACAAAATCCATGCGAACAGATGGGATGGATGAAACCCCTATGACCCTAAATGGGAATCAGATAGAGGACGTCCAGTCGTTCAAGTACCTCGGATCGATGGTAAACCCTGCCGGCGAATCTTCAGAAGACATCCAGAGCCGCGTGTCCTCAGCCTGGAGTTTCTTCCTTCAACTACGGAAGTATCTCTGGAAGCGGAGCGAAATATTGCCACGCACAAAGCTCCGAGTGTATAAAGCTATGGTTCTCTCTGTCCTCCTCTATGGATGTGAAACGTGGTCACTTAAAGCAACCGAAGCGTTGAGCTTGAATATATTCAACCAAAAATGCCTGCGCTATATCCTGGGTATCCGCCTCTCAGATAGAATCTCGAATATAGAAGTAAGGAGAAGATGTGGGGATCGCCCACTTGTCTCTGAAATTGTTAAGCACAGGAGACTGGGATGGTTTGGCCACACAATACGAAGAACAGATGACCATATAAGCAAAAAATGTCTCAAATGTATACCACTACCAGCATGGAAGAACAAGGCAGGAAGCCAAAAGAAGACGTGGCTAGCAACAGTTAAGACTGATCTGGAGCCAATCGGAGGATTCCGAAAATAAGGGCATCGCTGGGATCGCCAGTGGCTGGAAATGGTGGAGCCTGCCACCCTCGAGCGGAACCTATGGAAGGAGACATGTCGTCATCTGCTGGGCGCCACGATGAGTCTGGATGCGGCTTGAACGTGCAACAAGTACAAGTAAGTAAGTAAGTATTTTGCTGAAACTCTGTAAATTCGAATGTACAAATATCTTTTCTTCAGCAGATTTTAAAGCGCAAAATTTTGCATATTTGGAATATAGATAAATGTTAATTTCAAAGAATAAATGTTTATTCCGTATATTTTGGTGTTAATACATATTTTTTAATTCCATATATTACGGTTACACATCTATTGGATAGGACTCCTTTTGCATTAAAGTTCTACGCAAGATTTCTTAATTCAATTTTAATGTTCATGCAACAATAATTCAATAATCACTGAATGATGATCATCTATAAATAAGCACATTCCATAGAATAATTCCATCCTTACGAAATGAACAAAAAGCAAAAAAAAACGTACATTTTTTTCTGAGGACCGGAGAAATGTTTCCCTTCTCTTAAAATTGTCCCATTTCCCCTTCCACTCAACACAAAGAAACAAATTTCCTGAATGCTGACCCACTTTGACCCCCGATTAGTGAGACAAAGAAGGATATAATTTCCATATCAGAAACAGCACACTAGCGTTGCTTATAGTGAGTAGTCAAGAAGCTTCAATGTGTTCTTGTTATTTATCATTTTATCCCAGAGTCCCTTCAAATGGAAGGGGTAGTAAAATAAACTTAAGGATGGAGATCATTTAATTAAAAATTGAAAATTTTATATGCCTTTTTGCAATAATCAAAAGTGATAGGAGGGCAATCATCCCCCTCCCATGTTTTTTTCCCCCAAAAACATCAAATCAAAATTTTGAGATTTTATTTTTGTTCAAAACATTCCAAAGGTTAAGTAATTATAAATTAGGGGCCAACATAACTACCCAGAGCCTAAAAGGCAAGGGTTGTAGGTTATGCAAACTGCCTTATGTTTAAATATAAGGTTATTTATTGAGAAAAGAGGGTCAAATTTAATCCAATGTCTCCAAAAAGGCTTAGGGTATAAAGGTGAAACTTCCATTAAATGTTGAGGGGTTGTCAAATCTAGTCAACCACGCTATAATCGGGATGGTTGTCGGAAAGGTGTGTCAAAAATACTTAAAGACTGTCTGAGGGTATTAGGTTGGAACTATCAGGGCATGTTGAGGAGAATGTTAAAAATTGATACCAAAACAGAACATACCAAAAAAGGTATTCTTCAAAATCGGGGTAAAGGATACGGGGGGTGGGGACATAAATAGGATATTATCTCTCTGCCCCCACTACCCATTTGATGCCACTACCAGTAACCTTCGCATTACTTGCATATAAGGAATGCTATAAACCTACATGGAAATTCAGATGTGATTTTCCGACGGTTTGATCTTAATCATCTAAACAGAGAAAGCTCAATAAAAAAATGTAAAAAACATTTAAAAAAGAATTAATTTCACAAGCTTGATTTGAGATTTCGTCGCCCTGAGGAAATTATTTCCGATATTACGTACCTGCAGTGCAGTGTATAATTGAGTTTTTGTTTCTCGTCTTTGTAATTTGTTCCGCTTTTTTGTGTTTTTTCTTTTTTAGTGATACTCCGTCTTTTGTACCTTTTTTTGACGGTTAATAAATAAATAATAATAATAATAGTATAATTTCTTGGAAATTATTTCTGACGTATTTTATTGTGATCAGAACGTGTAATTTACTATATGGACACTATTTACTCGTCAATTTATATCTCAGATATTATTATTATAAGGAGGGAAAGTTTGAAATAGCATAATATTTGCTAAGTCGATTTCCGCGACTTGAAAAACACAATTCACTTTATTTGGACTTCGGAGAGACAAGTTATACAAGTGTAAGCATATTCCTTTTGTCTTCACTAAAACCAGAGGAATTCTTTATCTATTTAATGAATAGGGACGCGCAATTTCCCAAGAGGGTTAACGCGGTGGGAAATAAAAGGCCTATGAAAGGAAAAGACAGAACGAGATTGTGGACTTTGAAACTTAAAAAAAAAATTGTCTCCAAAATTCCCTAGGAGAAAACCCTTTCCTTTTTTTAGCAATCAGAATTGAATAGTCAGTAAGTTGGAAATGCTTATTCAGGATATTCAACTGATCTTATCATGGCAAAGATAGCAAGTTTCAAACAGTATAACTTTCGCTAATTCAATTTTTTCGACTGGCTAAACAATTTACTTCGTGTGGATGTAAGATAGGGAAAAGTCTGGTAAATAGATTCATTTTTTCCTTGCTTAACTCAGATAAAAGTTGGTGAATGATATTTTTTCTCTTTTTGAAATGGATATACGCAAGATCTCTAGGGAATGAAATGTAGCGAAAACTAGGGGACCAATAGATGGAAATAACAAAACGAAAGCATCAACTTTGAAACTCTATTTGAAGAATTTATTGTTCGAAACACCCTGGAGAAAATCTGAACAAATTGCCTGGCGCAATAAGATGATAAATATACAAAAAAGTAAATTGAGTTACGCACATATTTCTTGAGCTTGCTTGTTTGGACACGAGGAACAGGGTAGCAAAACCGCTTGCAAAACTTTTGCATTTTTGTTCGATAAATTTCAAACCTCCAGAAAGGAACCGTGTCACAAATTTTAAGAAAGTGCAACACAACAAGCACTTTTAGATTCGTTACCTGTTAACCTTCTAGATGTGATTATAATTAATCAGATCAAAAACAGCGATAACTGATGCTGATGTGGTTGAATAAACAAAACTTAAAACAAACAGAAATGAAATTGAATTATTAATCAAAATTTAAGACGAACAGAAATCACCTCAAACAGGATTTGGGCTACCGCTACCTAGACTTCTAAAGGCGAAAGTAAAATTTCTGCATCACTAAAAAACAAATGATATCTTAAGGCTTTTCTCTTTTATAGTTATACCGTTGAAAAATAAAAAAGATTGTTGAAATTTCCTGGAATAAATTTTACTATTTAAATATCATGAATAATATTATAATAAGTAATAGAGGTATTAAGCATTCCAACCCTCCCCATGCAGCCCCTTCGGAGGACAATTGGACTGACTACTACACTTCCGAATTTTATTCGTCCGATCACCAATGGAATTTTGAAAAAAAAAATAGACAAAAGACTCTCCGAGCCTATAGAAAGTCCTAACTTTATTAAATAAAAAAAAAGTTTTTTCAACTAAAAGTAAGGAGCAACAGTAAAATTTAAAACGAACAGAAATTATTACGTACATGAAGGGGGTTGCCCCCTCTTCAACACCTAGCTCTTTACGCTAAAGCTTTTAGTACTTTTAAAAACGCGTCTTAATGTATTAATTGAACGGCACTTGTGTTTCAGGAGTCATTATTAAAGAATTGGGACAAAGTACAAACTTTAGCGTAAAGAGCGAGGTGTTGAGGAATGGGCAACCCCCTTTATATGCGTAATAATTTCTGTTCGTTCTAATTTTTAATGTTGCACCTTACTTTCAGTTGAAAAAACTTGTTTTTTTATTTAATTTCTGATCGTTATTTAAATAATGCCAGGAAAACTGGCCCCACCTCCACAGAGAATCCCCCTCCCCACAAAAATATTCTCTTAACAATTCCATCCCGGTGAAAATTTACCGCGGACAATTACTCTTAACCACTCTGCGCGTAGAATTACGAAAGCAGGAAAGCAAGGGAAAACAAAAGAAAAGCAAGAGGAAAAGAGAAAGCAAGACATATAAAAATAATTTTGTATAAGAATTCTGGAAAATTCCCCCAGTGTATAATTTCCCTTGACTAGTTCACTTCCTGGAAAGTTCCCTCCCCATGGAAAATGCCCCCGTTGGTAAAACCTCAGCAAAAAATTTGTCCCCCCCCACCCAAAAATATATGCCTACATCCCAATAACAAATACTATGCGTAAACAATGGGCAAATTTTATAACTTAAAGACATTTCCCCTGGGGCTGTTGGTGGGGGTCCTGTTATACCCAAAGTCATAGTTATTGGGCCTTTCAACTATGATGAAGAATATGGCAGTCTAAAATTTTAGATCGGACGATTTTGGGAAAAAAGGCGGGGGAGGGGGCCTAGTGACCCTCCAATTTTTTGATCACTTAAAAAGGGCACTAGAGCTTTTAATTTCCGTTTGAATTCCCTCTCCCAATATTCTAGGACGACTGGTCGATACGATCACCCCAGAAAAAAAGAAACAACAAATAAATAAACACGCATCCGTGATCTTTCTTCTGGCAAAAAATACAAAGTTGCACATTTTTCCAGAAGAGAGCTTGGAAACAATACAGTGTTGTTCGCTGAGACGCTGAATCTGATGGTGTTATTTTCATTGAGATAACTTGACTTTTAGGGGTTGTTTCCCCCTTTTTTCAAAAATCAGGAACATTTTCTCAGGCTCGTAAAATTTTATGGGTAAGAGTAAACTTAACGAAATTTATATATTTGAAATCAGCATAAAAAGCCAATTATTTTGAGATATCTATTGGTATCAAAGTTCCATTTTTTAGAGTTTCGGTTACTATTAGCTGGGTCGCTCCTTACTTACAGTTCGTTACTATAAGCTGTATGACAGTAACCTTCTCCAGTGTGTGTGATACCATTATCAAAGTAAAAAAAAAAGTACTCAAAGGGAGTTGATTATATTTGTGACTTGCACCTAGTGGATGTTAGTCCGGTGCTGTTCAAGAACTTAAATTTAATGTACCAAATAATATTCTAGTGTGGCTTGGTGCTCGATTCATTTTATATTGGTATCGTTATTCCGGTTATCAGGAGATTAACCCATCTCAGTGCAGATTGCATGAGCCAATTACCCCGGTTGTATGTGTGAAATTTTTAAAATATTAATTATTGGTAATATTATACCAGTTTGGTTTCGAAAAGGGTAGCAGTGGAAAACCTGCGTTTCAGCTTATGTGGAATATCCTCCTGGAGTGTGATCGAAATGGTAAATCTAATGTTTTTGCAGGTTTATATGTAAGTCGAGTGTTCGACTTTGCTCTTCATAGCCAGCTGGTATTGAGTGCATATAACACCGCGGTCTTGACAAGTCGATAGTCCTTGCTTTCCGTAGTTTGTGCTGAAAACTTGTAAAGATTAATATTAGTCTACCGAGTGGGAAACAAATTTCTCTGACTATTATTGCAGTCTGAATAGGGATCGATCAAAGACTATCTTTTCAACACCTTATACAAAAAAAAAATGTGATCGAAGCTCAGAATATGGTTACACCAAGATTTCTATATCTTGGTCAAGATCTGTTTTTAATTAACGATGCCGATATTGTTTATTTAAGTCGTTCTCTTTCACGTTTCGAAGAGAATTTTTTGGCGTTGAAAAAGTCATATAAGAAAGTCGGTCTGTCTTTCAACGAAACTAAAATAGATTTTATTTCCTTTAAATAGATTTTATTTCGTAAAGGAAGTGATCCTGCACCCGAATTAAAACTTAGTGACAAAATAATAAAACAAAGTATACCGCATATTGGTCTACTTGCTGGTTGTAACGTTAAGTCAACACGTATTCTGTTAATAAATGATTTTGCAAGTTAAGTCCTACGGTATGGACCGTAGGCTTACAGTATGATTGTATCTTCGAAAACTTTGTTTAGTCAACATATTCAGGCCCAGCTATCTTTGGTAATGGTTAAACCATATGTTTTGGTGCTCTCTTCTTTTTGAGTTCTTTTATCTGATAAGAATAAACGTACGGTGCGTTCTCGCTACTACTTATTTTGTAAATTTCTCCTGTATGGGTTTCCTTGGAAGCGTAAAGCGGCAATTAGAAACCGATATAATACACCTGACCCGTAGTTGGTTGTTCAGAAACTAAAACGATACCCAAGTAAAAACGTGGTTAGAAGAGAAATAAAACTTACAATGGAATGAAGCAACAGGTGATGAGCGGGGAGCCAGCGTATTCCCATCGGCATATTGCCCCCGGAAAAACCACCTGGTGTATTCCCCCCAAGAGAAAATCACCCCAGAAATTTCTCCCTGCAAATAACCCCCCTAGAAAATCCCCCTTCGTGGAAAACTTTCCCTCGTAAATTTTCACCCTCTTGAAAATTTCCCCCTGAAAAATTTCCCCACTGGATAATTCAAGATGTTCACTAGAATGGAAATTGAATGTTATTTATTGCTGTTAAAGTGCATGTTCATACTTATAAATTGGTTTTTACCTTCCCGCGTTTTCAGTCTTCTGCTTGAAAATTCAAATATTGAATTGTAAGTAGTGTTGGACAAGATTTGATTAATTAGTCAGAATTTTCGATGAACAGTAGTTTTGTTGAATAAGTTTTTAATAATAATTTTACTGAAGAAATTCGACAGGACAGAGACGGGTATTTTTGTTAATGTGGATGGTAGTTACACATGACTTGATCTTCTACGTGGCTGAAGTCATCACGAACTCCACAGTAGTATTCTCTGATGTTTAAATAAATTGTATACGTTTGTTTAAATACATTTAAACACTTTTATAGGAAAACAGAAAAAAATATCATTACAAATTAGTGAAAAAAGCTCCTGCTAGTACTTGCTACCACCCATCCCCAAGAATTTCCTGGCAAGGCCCAAAATTTCCTACCCCGCCTTTTCCCCCTCTGTGATGGTGAAACGTGAATATAATATATACAGGTCCATTAGTTATACCTTTGAGGATGTCAACCCTCCACAGCCTTCAGGGCAAGTTAGCAGTTCGTTTATGGTTTACATATAGTATATGTTATTGAGAAAAACTACCACGACCACCACTACCACTGCTACCACCACTACAGTATATTCCAAGGTACCATTTCTGAGAGGCCCCCGTACCAAACAGGTTTTTCTGGTAGGTAATTCTACTCTAGAGGTCAAGACATCTTTCAAAGAAGAACGAGTACGCAATACCGGGTCCTAGTGTGATTGATTTTTTGGACAATTGCCTTTAGTCAAGACTATTTTTTTGGGAATGTGTCGTTGCTAAAGCTAACTCTCATTGGAAAAAGGGGTATAAAGCTTTTTGTTTTTGATAAGAATTGCACAATGAATGTATCGTTTGACGTGGGCATTTTTTATGAGCCAGTCAGAGGTTGTTCAATATACGATAACTTGATTTGTGGTTGGGATTTGAATAAAAGAAATGGTTACGTTATTTGCTTGCCCGTATAGGTATTCCTATGTTATTTGCTTGCGTGTATAGGAATTCCCATGTTATTTGCTTGCGTGTATAGGAATTACCATGTTATTTGCTTGAGTGTATAGGAATTCCCATGTGATTTGCTTTCTCTTATAGGAATTCCCATGTTATTTGCTTGCGTGTATAGGAATTCACATGTTATGTGCGTTCATTTATAGGATATCTCATGGTCTTTTCGTTCATTTATATGAATTAACACTTTTTTTTACTTCCGGGTATAGTAATACCCATGTTCTTTGATTGCAGGTATAGTAATAACCGGGTAATTTGCTTACTGGTATTGTTATACCATTCTTATTTGATGGCGTGTATAGGAATTCATATGTTATTTGCTTGCAGGTATAGATATTCACTTGTTATTTGCTTGCTTGTATAGGAATTCCTATGTTATTTGCTTGCTTGTATAGGAATTCCGATGTTATTTGCTTGCATGTATAGGAATTCCCATGTTATTTGCTTGCGTGTATAGGAATTCCCATGTTATTTGCTTGCTTGTATAGGAAGTCCCGTGTTATTTGCTTGCATGTATAGGAATTCCCATCTTATTTGCTTGCATGTATAGGAATTCCTATGTTATTTGCTTGCGTGTATAGGAATTCCCATGTTATTTGCTTGCTTGCATAGGTATTCCCATGTTATTTGCTTGCATGTATAGGAATTCCCATGTTATTTGCTTGCTTGTATAGGAATTCCCATGGTACTGGCTTGCGTGTATAGGAATTCCCATGTTATTTGCTTGCATGGATAGGAACTCCCATGTTATATGCTTGCATGTATAGGAATTCCCACGTTCTTTTGCCTGCTTGTTTCGGAAGTCCCATGTTATTTGCTTGCATGTATAGGAATTCCCATGTTATTTGCTTGCGTGTATAGTAATCCCCATACTATTTTAAGGGCTTATGTCCCCCCCCAGGCTATTGTAATAGCTTATGTCCCCTTCATATGCTATTCCAGGAGCTTATTTTCCTTCCTATGCTATTATAACGGTTTTTCCGTGTGGTTTTTCTTTACTTGGTACCCATTAAAAACAAAATTTTTGTGTTAAATAAGTAGTTCTTATATCTTTTAAAAGAGCTTTACGGGGTTTGAGACACTCTGTTGCCTGATTCCGTTTGATTTTTCTTTACTTAGTGCTCATTAAAAACGAAATTTTTGTGTTAAATAAGTAGTTCTTGTATCTTTTAAAAGAGCTTTACGGGGTTTGAGACACTCGGTTGTCTGATTCCGTGTGATTTTTCTTTACTTGGTGCCCATTAAAAAGTTGCTAGCGAAAACCCCGTGTGGATGAGTTGAAATAAAAATTTTTAACAAGAAATGACTGAAAAGTGTTTTGGGGGGATGGGTTGATTGGCAGAAGGATGTATTAGCGAATTTAAAGTGGAGGGCGAGTTGCTAGCGAAAAATCTAAGCTAATAGGGGTTTTTGACCGTAAACGCTAGTTTTTTGTCAGACAATTGTGGAAAATACAATTTGTTGGTTCATAGGTGAAACTTAAGTCCAGGTATGGATAGAAAAATAAACTATTTCTGTAGAATCTGAGCTAATAAGGGTTTTTGACCATAAACTCTAGTTTCCTGTAAGAAAATTATGTAAAATACAATTCTCGCGTTCAAATATGAAACTTAGGTCCATTCTCTGGTTCAAATGTGGAAAAACCCGTGTGAATGAGTTAAAATAGAAATTTTTTTAACAAGAAATGACTGAAAAGTGTTTTGGGGGAGATGGGTTGATTGGCAGAAGGATGTATTAGCGTAGTTATAGTGGAGGCCGAGTTGCTAGCGAAAAACCCGTGTGGATGAGTTGAAATAAAAATTTTTAACAAGAAATGTCTGAAAAGTGTTTTGGGGGAGATGGGTTAATTGGCAGAAGGATGTATTAGCGAAGTTATAGTGGAGGGCAAGTTGCTAGTGAAAAATCTAAGCTAATAAGGGTTTTTGACCGTAAAGTCTAGTTTTTTGTAAGAAAACTATGGAAAATACAATTCGTTGGTTCATAGGTGAAAATTAAGTCCAGGTATGGATTGAAAAATAAACTATTTCTCTAGAATCTGAGCTAATAAGGGGTTTTGACCATAAACTCTAGTTTCCTGTAATAAAATTATGCAAAATACCAGTATTTCATTGAACTTTGAAACTTAGGTCATGTCCTTTTTTCAAATTTAATAATTAAGTCCAGTTTTGTACACTAATAATGATGATGTCTCATGTGTCAAATTCAACATTTTTTTGTCATAAAAACAAACTATTTTTTTTAAACTTCGAAATTATTAAACTTTTTTTTTTGTACGTGTATAACAATTAAAAAATATTATTACTAATCCACAAATTTTGATATATGATTGGTCTGAGACAGGAATTAGCTTTTCAAACTGGTATTCTACGTCCAGTTATCCACAAGACCTAATATCGTACATGCATTAAATCAGTATTTTTAAGCAGTAGTACGATAAACCCATAAGTCATATCTTTCAAAAAAGTGAAGGTGGAGCATTTTGATAAATTCTGGTCAGATGTTACGGCTATTGTAGAATTGAATGCTGACAAAGAGAAGTATTTAAACTATGAAACAAGTAAAAATGGTATCACTATTGGAAATGTATGTGTGCATTGTCATGACAGTAAGGAATTTAATTTCTTTGAAGTACCAAAAAAATTCAACTCTTTTTATGGTGGATATGAAAGAGTGAGATATCCAGAGATGATAGCACTCAAAGAAAATGCCAAAATAAAAATAATAGTTGATGAAGAAGGACATCTTCTTGCCAGTGCTTGTGGTAACATGCTACCTCTTGTTACACCCCATCGTCAACTTTCGGGTATTAGCATTCAACGGAAGATAAAAAGAAGACATGCATACTCTTCTACTAATATCATAAACCATATCTTGTCGACGTGGCGAAACTGTTACCTTTGTAAAAATAATGTTGTAATAGACAGTGAAATTGCCGGGAAAATAAAAAAGGCATTGGCAGAAAATATCATTAAGGAATATAAATATGAATCGATGAAAAACAAAGTACCAGCAAACTTCACTCCCATTAATCAAACAATTAATGAACCAAATAATAGCAAAGATGAAGTGCATATTGAACTTGTGGATGACCCCCCATTAGAAAAGTGTTCACATGCTAGTGTTATTGTAGCATTGAATGCTGACAAGGAGAAGTATTTGAACTATAAAACAAGTACAAATGGTAGCACTATCGGAAACGTATGCGTGCGTTGTCATGACACTATGGAATTAAATTTCTTCGGAGTACCAAAAAAATTCAATTATACAAATGGTGGATATGGGAAAGTATCATTTCCAGAGATGTTAGTACTCAAAGAAAATGCCAACATAAAAATAATAGTTGATGAAGAGGGGTATCTTCATGCTAGTGCTATAGGTAACATGCTACCTATTGATCGAACCTTTCGTCGGCTGTTAGGTATTAGCATTCAAATGAAAGCAAAGAGGAAAAGAAAGGCCTACTCTGCTACTAATATCATAAACCATATCTTGTGTACGTGCCTAAACTGTTACCTGTGTAAAAATAATGTGATAATAGACAGTGAAATTGCCAGAAAAATAAAATGGGTATTGTCAGAAAATATCACTATGGTATATAAAGATGAAACGATGAAAAACAAAGCACCAGCAATCGTTACTGGCATTGATCAAACAGTCAATGAATCAAATAATACCAAAGACGAAAAGTATAATGAACCTGTTCATGAGACACCAGTAAAAATTGTGTATGATTCAAAATGGAATAATGATTATTCCACTGATTATGAACTAAGAGAAGACAATAACTACGATATAAAGACAGAACATGGGGAACCATTTTATGGAACAGGTTAAAAATATACAAAGTTAATCATTGATATTAATAATGTATCATAATATATTTTTGTATTAATATTCTAAATAAAACTATTTCATTAAAAACATTACATTGTTATGTGTTAATTATTTTTTAGAGTAAGCTAGCACATCAAGCGTTTAGAATGTCTATTAAAACATCGACGATGTAAAAAAAGGAATTTGCGTACATCCATTGTCAAACACATGGGATAACATTGTCAAAATCTAGGTATCAGAATGAAAAATTGTAAGTAAGCAAGTAAGTAATTAAGAAAGGAAGTAAGTAAGTAAGTAAGTAAGTAACAAACTCTTTCTTTAATTCACCTCATTGATACACAATACAAAAATTTCATTTAAGGAACTATGAAAAAAATTGTAATCAAGTAACAAAAAATTGTAATAAAGTAACAAATACTTTCCTGAAGTTAACTTTCGGATAAAACTCTTTATTGATTCCACCTCTTGGATATACAGTACAGATACTTCATTAAAGAAATTATGAAAAAAATCGCAAGTAAGTAACTTTTTTTCTCTTTATCACAACCAATTTTCACTTAGCTCCATGATGTAGAAATTTAATTCAAGAAATTATGAAAAAATTCTCAGTAAGTAACAATTTCGTTCTTGAAGTCAACTCTTGGATACACAATATGGAAATTTCATTCAAGAAATTACGAAAGTATTTGTAGGTAAGTAACAATCTCTTTATTGATTTCACATCTTGAATATACACTACAGATACTTCATTCAAGAGACGTGTTTAAACACGTTTTTTGAAACTACATGCTATTTGCATGCCTTTCCTTGGCACCTTTCCAAATGAGCGGGGATTCCCCACTGCTTCCTACACATTGCAAAAAGTGAGCAGTACGAAAACTCCACGTTTTTTCAACCAGACTGGTGTTTTGGTTTTTTATAAAGCACGATAGACATGCAAAGTAGACAATGCTTTATTTAATTTTTTAAAATTAAATAAATTATTAAAAAATTATAAGCAAGTAACAATTTATTTATTTAATTCAACTCATGTGTAGAAATTATGAAAAAATTCTCAGTAAGTAACAATTTATTTCTTGAAGTCAACTCTTGGATACACAATACGGGAACTTCATTCAAGAAATTATGAAAAAATTGTAACTAAGTAGCAAATTCTTTCTTGAATTCACTTGTTGAATAAACAAAAAGACATTTCATTCAAGAAATTATGACAAAATTCTAAGTAAGTAACAAACTCTTTATTGTTTTCACGAGTTAGATATACGATGTAGAAATTAAATTCAAGAAATTATGAAAAAATTGTAACTAAGTAGTAAATTCTTTCTTGAATTCTTTCTTGAAGTCAACTCATGTGTAGAAATTATGAAAAATTCTCAGTAAGTAACAATTTCTTTCTTGAAGTCAACTCTTGGATACACAATACGGGAATTTCATTCAAGAAATTATTAAAAAATTGTAACTAAGTAGCAAATTCTTTCTTGAATTCACTTTTTGAATAAACAAAAAGAAATTCCATTCAAGAAATTATGACAAAATTCTAAGTAAGTAACAAACTCTTTATTGTTTTCACGAGTTAGATATACGATGTAGAAATTAAATTCAAGAAATTATGAAAAAATTGTAACTAAGTAGTAAATTTTTTCTTGAATTCACCTGTTGGATAAACAAAAAGACAGTTCGTTCAAGAAATTACGACAAAATTCTAAGTAAGTAACAAACTCTTTATTTTTTTCACGAGTTAGACAAACGATGTGGAAATTAATTTCAAGAAATTATGAAAAAATTTTCAGTAAGTAACCATTTCTTTCTTGAAGTCAACTCTTGGATACACAGTACGGAAATTTCATTCAAGAAATTATGAAAATATTTGTAAGTAAGTAACAAACTCTTTATTGATTCCACCTCTTGGATATACAGTACAGATACTTCATTCAAGAAATTATTCACAGTACTGAATGAGCCTTTGAACTGTGAGGACGCAAATTGGATTTAACTTTGAATTTAATTGGTTTGTAAAAAGTGTATTTGTTAGACAGTGAAGATTATTGCGAAACATTGAGTTGGCTTGGGATTATACACCTTGGATTACGTCATTTAATTATGACAAAAAAAGAAAATAGGCCAAAGACAATGAATCAAGCTCTGATTGAGTAGTAGTTCAGGTGTCTTTACCGCTTGCCCTGAGGAGTGGAATGAAATGCAAATATTTGATTAGTTGAATTTTGCAAACTTTACAGAGTATTCCTGAAAGTTGGTTGTGATTCCTGAAGTAGCGTCGGTACTCAAACGCTGTTGGAAGTCGTCGGTGCAGGAGATAGGGGTGTTAGTCGTGCCCAAATTAACGGTGGCTTATCGAACTGCACGTCCGCATCGACGTGGATAAATTATAGGTGCCAAAATAGGTAAGAGAGATTACATATTTTATTTTATTTGCACTTGCCATGGGGCGAAAAAGGAAGATTGCTAAAACTGTCCAAGTAGGATCCCAGTCTGTTCAGAACAGTTTGTTGAATTCGACCGTTTCATCTGAAGGGAATAACGATGTCACTTCACTGAAGACCCTGGCGGATGATTTTGCTAAGATGCTAACAATACTTACTGAAAATGGTAAGAAACTGGACTCTATAAACGATAGTATAAAAATGTTAGAAAATCGCATGGTATCTGTGGAAAATACACAGTCTGACCTAAAATCAGAAGTTAATACTATGAGTTCGCGTGTTACACAGCTTGTATCTGATGTTCTAACCTTAAGAAATCAAATGTCAATTATCGCTAGTGCAACGAAAAAGTATGAAACTGGGAATGCAGATCTGTCTCGTCGGCTTATGGCATCTGAGTATCGACATACAGAGACGAATATTATCGTTTGGAATGCTCCCTGCGAAAATACCACCCAAGCCGAAACGTTTTTTGACCAGATGTGTTTGGAGGGTCTAGGTCTGTCCATGGTCCCGAGGTTTCGAGTTGTTGGTAGTGTCCGTAAGGAGCAACCGTATTTTAAAGTTGATGTTGGTTCTCGAGATGCGAAGGTCAGTGTGCTTAAGAACGGAAAGAAATTAAAAGGTAAAGTTGTTGGATACCATATAAATTTATCTGTTAGCGATGATGTAGCAATATCAGTTCGTGAAGCTCGAAGGACGTTGTATGTAAAGAAATCTAGATTAAATGCTATTGGAGTTTCATCATGGACCTCTAATACAATTCCACCATATATCTAGATCGACCGTGGTGGTGTGGCGGCAAAATTTGGTTACGATGAGCCTATCCCTGAGTTATGTGACCAATAGATGGTTATATCATGAATGGTGAATTATGAATTAAGATTTTGTTAAGATATTTTTTTTTTCTTTTTTTTTGTATTTATGGAAAAAAAAGAAAAGTTGTTCTTTTTTTTTTCTATAATTTATTTAGTTTTTTTTATAGTTTATATTTGGTAAGTGGTATACACCGGTAGAGCATTTTGTTTTCTTCAATTATAATTTTCTGGAATTCAGTAATGGAAATAGTAAGCCTGTATTGTGACAGGCTAGTGTTAGTGACAATTTTTTCACTTTTTTTGTATTCGTTTGTTTGTTTATATTATTTTGTTAATATGTTTCTTATTATTTTTAGGTTATTTTGTGTTTTTTTTGGAGCTTCAATTACGTTGGAAACGGGATCACCGACCCTCCGAGTTATAGTAAGTTATTCAGTTGGTTAGGTTTGGTTGCAACTACCCTCCTTTTCTTTTTTTTATATATATATATTTATAAAAAATGGTAATTGTTCGTAATGATCGTTTGGATTGACTTGAGAATAATCCATTGAGTGTTTCGGATTTAGGATTAGGGATACTTCACAGGGATTTTGATATGGGGGTAGATGATGTTTTTCCGAAGGTTAATTATAAGTGCCCAGTTGATTTACATACTAGACTGGCACTGGATAAACTTGGCATTTTTCATTTGAATTGTCAGGGGTTAAATAGTACATTGGATTATTTGTCGGAGCTGTGTATGCTATCTGATTTTCATATTCTAGCACTTACTGAAACATGGTTAATGAATAATAATTCTGGACTATTGGATATTCCAAATTATAATATGTATGTTAAGAACCTTACTCACCATCAGCATGGAGGACTTGCCCTGTATATTAGAACTGATTTGAATGTGAAGGTTAGGGATGATTTGTCCGTTAATAAAGAGATGATTTTTGAGTGTTTTGTTACGGAGGTTGATAAGAATGGTGACCCATTTTTTATTGCTGTTTGTTACCGCCCCCTTCAGCTAGTGTAGATTGTTTTTTAGAATTATTAGAGCAACAAATGGACCTTCTAACTCGTAAGAACATGCCGTGTTTTGTGTGTGGAGATTTTAACATTGATTTGAATTTGTTAGCATCTAATTCAAAAGCCCGCAATTTTTTGAATTTAATGTTAGGTTATGGGATGCATCCTGCTGTAAATATTTGTACTAGAGTGACGGAGTCATCTTCATCTCTAATTGATAATGTATTTTTGAATGTTCCCCATGATTCGTCGAGTGTTGTGTTAAAAGATGTTTCGGATCACTTTGGTTTGGCTATATTAGTTCCGGGTATATTTAAGGATATTAATATTGATTGTGGTGCTCACCCTAAGCCTAAGAAATTATTAGTTGATTCAAATACTATTTCAAGATTTAAGCTTAGGATAGAACATTTAGACTTTAAATTTTTACAAGAAGAATTATATTTAAATTTGAAGTTTGACCTTTGGTATGGTAAGATTAAGGATACGTTTTTGGAATGTTGTGAAGTTTTAGGAATACAGAAGAGAAGGGTGTCTCCGAATAAACCTTGGATTACAAAGAGTCTGTTACAGTCAATTAATAGAAGACGTTTTTTATATAAGTTGTCAACAAGGAGCAATGATCCTCATGATAATGTAATATATAGAGTTTATAATAGCAGGTTAAATGCTGCACTCCGACTGGCTAAGGTAGAATATTATAAGGTTAAATTTAAAAAAGTTGAGGGTAACCCGAGTAAGACTTGGACATTGATTAAGTTGGTGACTTGCCCTGGTAGCGTCTTGATCCGTCCAGATAATATGGGAATGAATAATAATGTTGCAGATGAGATGTGTAATCACTTCGCTAATATTGGGAAGCGTGTGTCATCATCGGTGCCAGTATTTGATCAAGATGGAGATTTTCGTCAGTTCCTACCTGAAGATTGTGATGTGTCTGCGTATCTTAAATCTGTAACTATTGATGAATTATTTGATGTTATAAATAATATGAAAGATGGTGCATCAGGAGGCGATTTTATTTCGTTGAATGTTTTGAAGTCGATATTAACTGTTATATCTAGTTATTTTTTAGAACTGATAAATAATTTTTTAAAATCTGGAATATTTACCGATTGTCTAAAGTGCGCGAATGTTATCCCGATATTTAAAGGAGGGGATAATAAATGTTTTAGTGATTATAGACCGATTTCTTTACTGCCATTTATTTCTAGAGTGTTTGAAAAGTTTATTCATAGTAGGATGGTAAGTTTTTTCGAGAAAAGACAATTTTTTAGTTCTAGTCAGTTCGGGCTTAGGAGTCATCATTCTACAGAGCATGGAGGTTTGTTTTTAACAACTTTTATTAATGATGCTTTAGACAAGGGTCTGAAGATAGCTTCGATATTTTTGGATATTACTAAAGCATTTGACTCTGTTGATCATGATATACTAGTTCAAAAACTATATAGTAGTGGTATACGTGGTGATTTTTTAAATGTCATAGTTAGTTTTCTTAGTGGAAGGACTCAGTGTGTCGTGATGGATGGATTTACATCTAAAATTGAACATATTTCCATTGGAATACCCCAGGGTTCTGTTTTGGGTCCTTTGTGGTTTTTGGTTTATATTAACGACCTTTGTAGAGCTTCAAGTAATGTGTCTTGTTCTTTAGACCTTGATACTTATGGTACTAAAGGAATTCTACCATGTTTTGCTGATGATGCCCATTTCACCGTAGCTGCTAGAACTGAAAATGAGTTGATGACTATATTGAAACAAGGTATTTCTTCGATTGAAAAGTGGATGCGAGTAAATAAATAGAAACTGAATCACAATAAGTCGAATTTTTTGATTTATGGTAGAATTACTGGACATTATCCATGGATTAATAGTATAGAAGTAGGTCACCATACTATTGTAAGATCTACTAGTACTAGATACCTTGGTGTTATAATTGATGAAAGCCTTAGTTTTAAAGACCATATTGCATCTGTTAACAGCAAAATGTCTCGTAATATTGGTATTATGCGTAAACTTAGGTATCTTTTTCCGTGTGAAATTCTGAGAATGTTGTATTTTTCTATGGTTCACCCATATCTCATTTACCGTTGTATGGTTTGGTCGAAAACTTTCGTAACTCACTTCCATCCGCTCTGCGTAACACAGAATATGGCAATTAGAGTTCTTTATGGTAATCAAATTGACCTATTTGCATCGGTGAGGCATCTTTACCGCGAGTATAAAATTCTACCGTTAGCAGGAATATGTGTATTCTATAATGCTCTGTTTATGTTTAAATATTTAGCTTCGGAGTTACCATCATGTTTTTCAGGAATGTTTAGTCTTGCGTCTACTGTTCACGATCATTTGACACGATCTTCTCAGTTGATAGGAAGACCAGCTATGGTCACGTCTAGGTCTAGGTTTTCAATTCGCCATGTTGTTCCGTTAGTTTGGGAGAGTTTGCCAGAGGATTTGAGGAATGTTGGGGGTTTGCAGGATTTTCGTAAGTCGCTAAAGAACCATTGTTTTGATGTGTATATTTTGAATGGATTATTCCACGCCACTTAAGTTTTGTTTTTGAGGAGGGTTTAGTTGCAGCTGATTATGATTATAATTATTATATTTTTGTTGGGTGTTGTTTGGAGGTTCGTTGGTTTTCGGGTCCGGTAAGTTGAGCTCTAATTTTTTTTTTTTTTTTTTTTTTTTTTTTTTTTTTTTCTCTATTTTTTTTCTTTTTTTTGTTTCTTGTTTTTTTTTTTTTTTTTTTATTTTTTTAGGAGGGTTTTCTCCCGCACAAGCATTGCTTCAGGGAATCGATGATGTATATATATTTTTTTTTTAATAAACCCATTGTTGTTATGAAAAAAATCGCAAGTAAGTAAGTAACATTTTTTTTTTATCTGTCAACTCTTATAAACACAATACGGAAATTAAATTCAATAAATTATTAAAGTATTTTTAATTAATTAACAGTCTCTTTATTTATTTCTTATCTTGAATATAAAGTACAGATACTTAATTCAAGAAACGTGATTAAACACGTTTTGAAACTACATGCTATTTGCATGCCTTTGCTTAGCACCTTTCCAAATGAGCGGGGATTCCCCACTGCTTCCTACACATTGCAAAAAGTGAGCAGTACGAAAACTCC
This sequence comes from Artemia sp. Qi Xiang Cuo, assembly GCF_049724085.1. NCBI lineage: Eukaryota > Metazoa > Arthropoda > Branchiopoda > Anostraca > Artemiidae > Artemia > Artemia sp. Qi Xiang Cuo. The sequence goes on from NC_142803.1 coordinate 15,740,235, forward strand.
ACGTTTTCAACCGGACTGGTTTTTTAGACAACACACCCACAGAGATGACACACACAATACGGAAATTTTATTCAAGAAATTATAAAAAAATATTTGTAAGTAAGTAACAAGCTCTTTATTGATTTCACCTCTTGAATATACAGTACAGATACTTCATTCAAGAAAACGTGATTAAACACGTTTTGAAACTACATGCTATTTGTATGCCTTTCCTTGGCACCTTTCCAAACGAGCGGGGATTCCCCGCTGGCTCCTACACATTGCAAAAAAGTGAGCAGTACGAAAACTCCACGTTTTCAACCAGACTGGTTTTTTAGGGACCAATCAAGAGAGATATGTAAAGTCGACATAGCTTTATTTCATTTTTTTAAGGTTCATTTAGACGAGGTTACGTGCGCGCACGTTGAAAACGTGGAGTTTTCGTACTGCTCACTTTTTTGCAATGTGTAGGAACCAGTGGGGAATCCCCGCTCGTTTGGAAAGGTGCCAAGGAAAGGCATACAAATAGCATGTAGTTTCAAAACGTGTTTAATCACGTTTTCTTGAATGAAGTATCTGAACTGTATAGTCAAAATGTTAACTAAATAAAGAGTGATGAAAGTACGACCAAATATTTTTTTTATCCTTTATTTTAGATTCGGTAAGGCTGTTGTGTGAATTCACGGGGAGTTGGTTTTTTAAAAATAAATTCTGTTTGTATACGATTGGTGTTAGTAATGCTAACTTTATGCCCGGTGCAGTAAGAAGTGTGGTCTTACCATTGATATGGACATGTGGCAATAAAATGCATGCATATATCATGTAGTTTCAAAACGTGTTTAATCACGTTTCTTGATTGAAGTATCTGTACTATATATTCAAGAGAAGAAATCAATAAAGAGACTGTTACTTACTTACAAATACTTTCATAATTTCTTGAATTTAATTTCCGTATTGTGTATCTAAGAGTTGACAGAGAAAAAAAATGTTACTTACTTACTTGCGATTTTTTTCATAATTTCTTGAATGAAGTATCTGTACTGTATATCCAAGAGGTGGAATCAATAAAGAGTTTTTTACTTACTTACAAATATTTTCATAATTTCTTGAATGAAATTTCCGTACTGTGTATCCAAGAGTTGACTTCAAGAAAGAAATGGTTAGTTACTGAGAATTTTTTCATAATTTCTTGAAATTAATTTCTACATCTTTTATCTAACTCGTGAAAAAAATAAAGAGTTTGTTACTTACTTAGAATTTTGTTGTAATTTCTTGAAAGAAATGTCTTTTTGTTTATCCAACAGGTGAATTCAAGATAGAATTTACTACTTAGTTACAATTTTTTCATAATTTCTTGAATTTAATTTCTACATCGTATATCTAACTCGTGAAAACAATAAAGAGTTTGTTACTTACTTAGAATTTTGTCATAATTTCTTGAATGAAATTTCTTTTTGTTTATTCAACAAGTGAATTCAAGAAAGAATTTGCTACTTAGTTACAATTTTTTAATAATTTCTTGAATGAAGTTCCTGTATTGTGTATTCAAGAGTTGACTTCAAGGAAGAAATTGTTACTTACTGAGAATTTTTTCATAATTTCTACACATGAGTTGACTTCAAGAAAGAATTCAAGAAAGAATTTACTACTTAGTTACAATTTTTTCATAATTTCTACACATGAGTTGACTTCAAGAAAGAATTCAAGAAAGAATTTACTACTTAGTTACAATTTTTTCATAATTTCTTGAATTTAATTTCTACATCGTATATCTAACTCGTGAAAACAATAAAGAGTTTGTTACTTACTTAGAATTTTGTCATAATTTCTTGAATGAAATGTCTTTTTGTTTATTCAACAAGTGAATTTAAGAAAGAATTTGCTACTTAGTTACAATTTTTTCATAATTTCTTGAATGAAATTCCCGTATTGTGCATCCAAGAGTTGACTTCAAGAAAGAAATTGTTACTTACTGAGAATTTTTTCATAATTTCTACACATGAGTTGACTTCAAGAAAGAAATTGTTACTTGCTGAGAATTTTTTCATAATTTCTTGAATTTTAAAAAAATGAAATAAAGCTATGTCGACTTTGCATGTCTCTCGTGTTGTCTAAAAAACCAAAAAACCAGTCTGGTTGAAAACGCGGAGTTTTCGTACTGCTCACTTTTTTCAATGTGTAGGAAGCAGTGGGGAATCCCCGCTCATTTGGAAAGGTGCCAAGGAAAGGCATGCAAATAGCATGTAGTTTCAAAAAACGTGTTTAAACACGTTTCTTGAATGAAGTATCTGTAATGTATATTCAAGAGGTGAAATCAATAAAGAGATTGTTACTTACCTACAAATATTTTCATAATTTCTTGAACGAAATTTCCATATTGTGTATCCAAGAGTTGAATTCAAGAAAGAAATTTTTACTTACTGAGAAATTTTTCATAATTTCTTGAATTAAATTTCTACATCATGGAGCTAAGTGAAAATTGTTTGTGATAAAAAGAAAAAAAGTTACTTACTTACGATTTTTTTTCATAATTTCTTTAATGAAGTATCTGTACTGTATATCCCAGAGGTGGAATCAATAAATAGTTTGATATGAGAGGTGACTTCAGGAAAGGGTTTGTTACTTGCTTACAATTTTTTGTTACTTGCTTACAATTTTTTCATAATTTCTTAAATGAAATTTATGCATTGTGTATCCATAAGGTGAATTCAAGAAAGAGTTTGTTACTTGCTTACTTACTTACTTACTTGCTTACGTACCTACTTACTTGCTTACTTACTTACCTACAATTCTTCATTCTGATACTTAGATTTCGACAATGTTATCCCATGTGTTTGACAATGGATGTACGCAAATTCCTTTTCTTACATCGTCGATGTTTAAATAGACATTCTAAACGCTTGATGTGCTAGCTTACTCTAAAAAATAATGAACACATAACAATGTAATGTTTTTAATGAAATAGTGTTATGTAGAATATTAATACAAAAATATATTATGATACATTATTAATATCAATGATTAACTTTGGACATTTTGAATCTGTTCCATAAAATGGTTCACCATGTTCTCTCTTGATATTGTAGTTATTGTCTTCTCTTAGTTCGTAATCAGTGGAATAATCATTATTCCATTTTGAATCATACACAGTTTTTACTGGTGTCTCATGAACAGGTTCATTATGCTTTTCGTCTTTGGTATTATTTGATTCATTGACTGTTTGATCAATGACAGTAACGTTTGCTGGTGCTTTGTTTTTTATCGTTTCAGCTTTATATTCCATAGTGATATTTTCTGACAATACCCATTTTATTTTTCTGGCAATTTCACTGTCTATTATCACATTATTTTTACACAGGTAACAGTTTAGGCACGTAGACAAGATAGGGTTTATGATATTAGTAGCAGAGTAGGCCTTTCTTTTCCTCTTTGCTTTCATTTGAATGCTAATACCTAAAAGCCGATGAAAGGTTCTATCAATAGGTAGCATGTTACCTATAGCACTAGCATGAAGATACCCCTCTTCATCAACTATTATTTTCATGTAGGCATTCTCTTTGAGTACTAACATCTCTGGAAATGATACTTTCCCATATCCACCATTTGTATAATTGAATTTTTTGGTACTCCGAAGAAATTTAATTCCATAGTGTCATGACAACGCACGCATACGTTTCTGATAGTGCTATCACTTTTACTTGTTTTATAGTTCAAATGCTTCTTCTTGTCAGTATTCAATACTGAAATAACCCTAGCTTTTGAACTCAGGTCTTATGGGGGGTTGTCCTAAAGTTCATTATGCACATTATCTGGGCGCGTATTTGGTTCAATAATTTTGTCATTAATAGGAGTGAAGTTTGCAGGCCCTTTTTTTTTCATTAATGCATCTTTATATTACTTAGTGATATTTTCTGCAAATGTCCTTTTTATTTTTCCAGCAATTTCACTGTCTATTACAACATTATTTTTACAAAGGTAACAGTTTCGCCACGTCGACAAGATATGGTTTATGATATTACTAGAAGAGTATGCATGTCTTCTTTTGATCTTCAGTTGAATGCTAATACCCAAAAGTTGATGATGGGGTGTAACAATAGGTAGCATTTTACCACAAGCACTTGCAAGAAGATGTCCCTCTTCATCAAATGTTATTTTTATGTTGGTATTTTCTTTGAGCGCTACCATCTCTGGATATCTCACTCTTGCATATCCACCCTAACAAGAGTTGAATTTTTTTGGTACTCCAAAGAAATTAAATTCCTTACTGTTATGACAATGCACACATACATTTCCAATAGTGCTACCATTTTTACTTGTTTCATAGTTTAAATACTTCTCCTTGTCAGCATTCAATGCTACAATAACATTGACATGTGAACACACTTTATTAAAATGATCCATCTTCACTTTTTTAAAAGATATGACTTATGTGTTTATCTTGCTACTGCGTAAAAGATACTGATTTAATACATGTAATAGACTAGGTAGTGTCGATATCCGGACATAGAATACCAGTGGGAAAGTCACATTGTTTCTCTGACCAATCACAGATTACAATTGTTATAGCCATTAGAATATTTTGTAATTTTAATATTCGTAAAAAAAAAAAAGTTGAATAATTTCGAAGTTAAAAAAAAATATTTTGCTTTTATGAAAAAAAAAATATTGAATTAGAACCATCAGTCCTCATTATTATGAGTATCCGAAACTGGACTTAAGTTTCACATTTGAACCAGAGAATTGACCTAAGTTTCACATTTGAACGAGAGAATTGTATTTTCCATAATTTTCTTACAGGAAACTAGAGTTTATGGTCAAAAACCCTTATTAGCTCAGATTCTAGAGAAATAGTTTATTTTTCAATCCATACCTGGACTTAAGTTTCACCTATGAACCAACAAATTGTATTTTCCATAATTTTCTTACAAAAAACTAGAGTTTACGGTCAAAAACCCTTATTAGCTTATATTTTTCACTAGCAACTTGCCCTCCACTATAACTTCGCTAATACATCCTTATGCCAATAAACCCATCTCCCCCAAAACACTTTTCAGTCATTTATTGTTAAAATTTTTAATTTTGACTTGTTCACACGGTTTTTTTGCTTGCAAGTCTCACTCCACTATAACTATACTAATACATCCTTCTGCCAATAAACCAATCTCCTCCAAAACACAGTACAGTCATTTGTTATAAAAAAATATCTCTTGCAACTCATTCACACAGGTTTTTCCACATTTGAACCAGAGAATGGACCTAAGTTTCACATTTGAACGAGAGAATTGTATTTTCCATAATTTTTTTTACAGGAAACTATAGTTTATGGTCAAAAACCCTTATTAGCTCAGATACTACAGAAATAGTTTATTTTTCGATCCATACCTGGACTTAAGCTTCACCTATGAACCAACGAATTGTATTTTCCATAATTTTCTTACAAAAAACTAGAGTTTACGGTCAAAAACCCCTATTAGCTTAGATTTTTCGCTAGGAACTCGCCCTCCACTGTATCTTCGCTAATACATTCTTCTGCCAATCAATCCATCTCCCCCAAAACACTTTTCAGCCATTTCTTGTTAAAATTTTTATTTCAACTCATCCACACGGGGTTTTCGCTAGCAACTTTTTTAATGGGCACCAAGTAAAGAAAAATCACACGGAATCAGACAACCGAGTCTCTCAAACCCCGTAAAGCTCTTTTAAAAGATAAAAGAACTACTTATTTAACACAAAAATTTCTTTTTTAATGAGCACTAAGTAAAGAAAAATCAAACGGAATCAGGCAAAAGAGAGTCTCAAATCCCGTAAAGCTCTTTTAAAAGATATAAGAACTACTTATTTAACACAAAATTTTTGTTTTTAATGGGTACCAAGTAAAGAAAAACCACACGGAAAAGCCCTTATAATAGCATAGGAAGGAACATAAGCTCCTGGAATAGCATAGGAAGGGGACATAAACTCTTATAATAGCATGGGGGGGACATAAGCCATTAAAATAGCATGGGAATTCCTATACACGCAAGCAAATAACATGGGAATTCCTATACACGCAAGCAAATAACATGGGAATTCCTATACACGCAAGCAAAAAAACTTGGGAATTCATATACATGCAAGCAAATAACATGGGAGTTCCTATACATGCAAGCAAATAACATGGGAATTCCTATACACGCAAGCCAATAACATGGGAATTCCTATAAAAGCAATCAAATAACATGTGATTTCCTATAAATGCAAGAAAATACCAAGGGAATTCCTATACAGGCAATCAAATAACATGGGAATTCCTATACAAGCAAGCAAATAACATAGGAATACCTATACATGCAAGCAAATAACATGGGAATTCCTATACACGCAAGCAAATAACAAGGGAATTCCTATACAAGCAAGCAAATAACATGGGAATTCCTATACACGCAAGCAAATAACATTGGAATTACTATACATGCAAGCAAATAACATGGGAATTACTATACACGCAAGCAAATAACATGGGAATTCCTATACATGCAAGCAAATAACAAGGGAATATCTATACCTGCAAGCAAATAACATGGGAATTCCTATACACGCAAGCAAATAACATGGGAATTCCTATACACGCAAGCAAATAACAAGGGAATTCCTATACATGCAAGCAAATAACATGGGAATTCCTATACAAGCAATCAAAATAACGTGGGAATTCATTTACATGCAAGCAAATAAGATGGGATTTACTATACATGCAAGCAAATAACATGTGAATTCCTATACACGCAAGCAAATAACATGGGAATTCCTATACATGCAAGCAAATAACCTGTGAATTCCTATACACGCAAGCATATAACATGGGACTTCCTATACATGCAAGCAATTAACATGGGAATTCCTATACATGCAAGCAAATAACATAGGAATACCTATACAGGCAAGCAAATAACGTAACTATATCTTTTATTCAAATCCCAACCACAAATCAAGTTATCGTATATTGAACAACCTCTGACTGGCTCATAAAAAATGCCCACGTCAAACGATACATTCATTGTGCAATTCTTATCAAAAACAAAAAGTTTTAGACCTCTTTTTCCAATGACAGTTAGCTTTAGCAACGACACATTCCCAAAAAAATAGTCTTGACTAAAGGCAATTGTCCAAAAAATCAATCACACTAGGACCCGGTATTGCGTACTCGTTCCTCTTTGAAAGATGTATTGACCTCTAGATTAGAATTACCTACCAGAAAAACCTGTTTGGTACGGGGGCCTCTCAGAAATAGTACCTTGGACTATACTCACTACTGCTACTACTACTACTACTACCACACTACTACGTTTACAATATTGAAGGTAAATTTGAAGTAAGTCAAAAGAAACGATGTGCATGTACATTGTCAAAGAGTGTGACTCAAGAATGGATTTGAGTATTAAATTAAATTTCTTAGAGAAAGCTTAATGGCGAAGATCAATCGACCAAAAGGCATTATGTGCACGCTTCTACTATTACTACTACCATCACTACATTTACTACTGCTACTACTGCTACTACTACTTCAAGTGCTACTTTTATTGTAACTACTTGTAAGGCTAAAAGCATTAAGATGAAAATCTCAAGAAGTATATGAATATACAGGCTATCAAAAAAACAAGTTAGCAATTTCATAGCATTGGGAAACAAACTGAAATTTTTCGCGAGGGAGATTTATACGGGTAGGGAAATTTCCTGGGGAGAATTTTCAGTGGGGGGAAGATTATCTGGGAAGAATCTCCATGAACTCTTCTACAGGATTCTTTTATTTGTCTTTGTCTTCTTTAGATGCAAAATTTTACATATGGAATTGTCCAGGGCAATTTTCATCGGGGATCAAATCATAGGCAGCGCCTTCTTTTTCCATACCAGGGCACTTTGTATCCAAGGAGTTGTCGTAGAAACTTCGAAAAGGGCTCATTCAATTGGAAATTGGAGTGGCTTGTGTCCTTTTTAATAGTCGAAAGTGATTGGAATGCAACTGACACCCCTTCCACGACCACCATTTCCCCAAACACATCCAATTAAAAATTTTGAGATAGGCATTTTGTCCAGCGTAATTGATTTCCAGATAAAAAATATATTTTTGAGGAGGAGACTCCGCCTCAACCCTCAGGGAAAGGGTTTTAGGTTATGCCCGGGGGGGGCACTTAAGAACGATGTTGGCATAATGTATTATTTATTATTTTTTCCCTTTAGACCAGGGCACTTCGTATCGAAGAAGTTGTCGTAGAAACTTCGAAAGGGGCTCATTCAATTGTAAATTGGAGTGGCTTGTGCCCTTTTTAATAGACGAAAGTGATTGAAAGGCAACTAACACCCCTTCCACGCCAACCATTTCCCGAAACATATCCAATCAACATTTTGATATAGCCATTTTCTTCATAGTTGATGTTCCGATAGAAATTATATTTTTGAGGAGGACACTCCCCCGCAGCCCTTAGGGCGAGGGTTGTATGTTATGCCCTGGGGACACATAAGGGTTGTACAGAAAGCGTTGCCATAGAAACTTCAAAAAAGGCTAATTCGATTGGAAATTCAAAGGGCTAGTGCCCTTTTTAATAGTCGAAAGTGATTGGAGGGCAACTAACACAACTCTGACGCCCTCCCTTTCCCCAAACACATCTAATCAAAATTTTAAGATAGCCATTTTGTTCAACGTGGTTGAAAGCTCTGGAAATTAGGTCTTTGAGGATGGCAACACCCCCCACCCCAAGGCCCTCAGGGTAAGAGTTCTAAGTTATGCCCTAGGGGCATATAAGGTTTTTATAGAAAGCGTTGTCGAAGAAACTTCAAAAAAGGCTCATTCGATTGGAAATTCAAGGGGCTAGTACCCTTTTCAATAGTCGAAAGTGATTGGAAGGCAACTAACACCCCTTCCACGCCAATCATTTCCCAAAACATATCCAATCAAAATGTTGATATTGCCATTTTGTTCAGCATAGTTGATGTTCAGATATAAATTAGTTTTTGAGGAGGACACTCCCCCGCAGCCCTTAGGGCAAGGGTTGTATGTTATGCCCTGGGGGCATATAAGGGTCTTATAGAAAGCGTTGAAATAGAAACTTAAAAAAAGGCTCTTTCGATTGGAAATTCAAAGGGCTAGTGCCCTTTTTAATAGTCAAAAGTGATTGCAGGGCAACTAACACAACTCTCACGCCCACCTTTTCCCTAAACACATCCAATCAAAATTTTAAGATAGCCATTTTGTTAAACGTATTTGAACACTCTGGAAATTAGGTCTTTGAGGATGGTGACCCCCCCCCCCAAGGCCCTCAGGGCAAGAGTTCTAAGTTATACCCTGGGGGTATATAAGGTTCTTATAGAAAGCGTTGTCAAAGAAACTTCAAAAAAGGCTCATTCGAGTGGAAATTCAAAGGGCAAGTGCCCTTTTTAATAGTCAAAAGTGATTGGAAGGCAAATAACACTCATCTCACGCCCACCTTTTCCCCAAACACATCCAATCAAAATTTTGAGATAGCCATTTTGTTCAATGTAGTTGAAATTTTTGGAAATTATGTCTTTGAGAATGGCAACCCCCCCCCCCACATCCCTCAGGACAAGGGTTGTAAGTTATGCCCCTTGGGCATATAAGGTTTTTATAGAAACGCGTTGTCGTAGAAGCTTCAAAAAGGGCTCATTCGATTGGATTTTAAAATTACTAGTGAGTTTTCTAATAGTTGAAAGTGATTGGAAAGCAACTAACACTCCTTCCACACCCACCATTTCCCCAAACATATCCAATCAAAATTTTGATATAGCAATTTTGATCCACACAGTATAAAGTTCAGGAAATTATATCTTTGAGCAGGACAATCCCCTTACAGTCTTCAGGGCAAAGGTTATAAGTTTTACCCTGAGGGCATATAAGGTTTTTATTTAAATCTTTGTCGCAGAAACTTGAAAAAGGGCTCATTTGATTGGAAATTCAAAGGACTAGTGCCCTTTTTAATAGTCGAAAGTGATTTGAGGGCAAATAACCCCATTCTAACGCCCACCTTTTCCCCAAAACACATACAATCAAAATTTTTAGATAGCCATTTTATTCAACGTCGTTGAAAGTTTTGGAAATTAGGTCTTTTAGGATAACCCCCTCAGAGCCCTCAGTGCAAGGGATGTAAGTTGTACCCTGGGGGCATATAAGGTTTAAATAAAAAGTTGTTGTAGAAATTTCAAAAAGGGCTGATTTGATTGGAAATTAAAATTGCCCTTTTTTATAGTCGAAAGTGAGTGAAGAGTAATTAAACCCCCTCTCACGCCAATCTTTTCCCCAAAAACATTCAATCAAAGTTTAGAGATAGCCATTTTGTTCAACGTAGTTGAAAGTTCAGGAAATTATGTATTTAAGGATGACAAAGCCCCCAGGTCAAAGGTTGTAAGTTATACCCTGGGGGCATATAAGGTTTTTATAGAAAGCGTTGTCGTAAAAACTTCAAAAGGGGCTCATTCAATTATAAGAGATATATTGGCCTTTTTAATAGTCGAAAGTGATTGGAGGGTAGCTAACCCCTCTCTCACGCCCACCATTCCCCAAAACACATCCAATCAAAATTTTCAGATAGCCATTTGGCTCAACGTAGTAAAAAGTTCTGGAAATTAGGTCTTTCAGGATGAAAGCCCCCCCCCCCCAGCCCACAGGGCGGGGGTTTTAAGCTATGCCCTGAGAGCATATAAGGTTTTTTTGAAAGCGCTGTCGTAGAAACTTCAAAAGGGCTCATTTGATTGGAAATTGAAAGGGCTGGTGCCTTTTATAATAATTGGAAGTGATTGGAGAGCGACTGAAGCCCCTCTCACGCTCATCATTTCCCCAAACACATCCAATCAAAATGTTGAGATAGCCATTTTGTTTAACGTAGTTGAAAGTTCTGGAAATTAGGTCTCAGAGGATGACAGCCACCCTAACAGCCCTTAACGCAAGGGTTGTAATTTATGCCCTGGGGGTATTTAAGGTGTTTATAGAAAGCGCTGTCGTAGAAATTCAAAAAGGGCTCATTTGATTGGAAATCGAAAGGCCTAGTGCCCTTTTTAATAGTCGAAAGTGATTTGAAGGGTTGACATTTTTACAGTAAAGGTCGATGTGGGTATAATGTGTTATTATTTTTTGTTGTTTTTGTTTAGACCAGGGCACTTCGCATCGAAGGAGTTGTCGTAGGAACTTCGAAAAGGGCTTATTCGATTGAAAGCAGAAAGGGCTGATGCCCTTTTTAATTGTCGAAAGTGACTGGAGGGCAACTAATCTCCCTCCCACGCTCACTTTCCCATTTGCTCATTATGTTTAAAAACTAAATGTTGCCTTAAAATTAAATCAAAATTCACTGTGTAAATACTAATTCCCAATAAGCCATCTCAGCAGTATCAGAAGAACGACTGAGGGTATTTTGTTCAAACTTTCGGGGCTACTTCTGCTCTTAAAATTTAACCAAATCAAAATAGCGTGAGTGTGTCCAAGCTATCAATGTAAGTAAACAGATTTTTGTGCGAATGGTGTCAATTTTTTCATTTCAGGTCAACTAGAGGAGGTATGAAACTAAATTAAACGCTACAATTTGTGTCCAGATCTTTAAAAGGGTGTTTGTTGTTAAAACTTGCTGAGAATTTTTTTCTAGTCTGAGAAAGTCTTTAAAAAAAATGAAAAAGCAGGCCAAACTATAAAGTCTTTAAAAAAATGAAAAGATTTAAAGCATTATTTTCTTTTTCCCTGAAAAGACTATATTAATATAAAGCGAATAGAAATTTTTCCGTGCAAAATGCGCGTAATGTCCACAAGGGTGCTGCAAAGTGACACCTTCCTTCTTAGTGTACAAAAATATTTCTGGTGTCCGTTTTGGTCCTTTATGTAGCTAAATTGATTTTGGTCTTAATACAGTGACCTATTATTAAAGAAGGGTGGCAGGTCTTGGAGGTAACCTACCAAAAGGAATATGTCTCAATGGCCTAAACTTTTTAGCCTCATTGAGCCTTTAGATAGAAATTAAATGGGATTTTGGGATTTGTTGTTTAATCCTTCTTAGTTCCCACGTTTATTTTCAGACTACGCCTTTATTATTGGTACTGTGGCGGGGGGGGGGGGGGTAGTAGTGACAAGATGATTCAGGTTATGTTTGATGCAATTGTGTACAACGAGGTATAATTTCCCATCAGCTGTTACCTAGGAGTGTCGATGGTTTTGTAGCAGAGTAGTGAGAGGGAATGGGTGCCTTAAACCACCTCGGGGGAAGGCGGATTTCCCTGCATGATCTGGTTAATGATCAGAAATTAAACTCTAGTAGAACAATTTTTTCAACTGTGAGTACACAACAACAGTAAAAAAGACATAAAAATTCCACATATAAGGGGAGTTATCCTTGTATCAATCCCTTGCTTATTACACTGTAGTCTCTATTGGTTAAAAAAAAAATTCTATTCCAATTTAACGGTCCTAATGTTTATGAAGTCTTTCTTAAAGAATAGGAGAAAATTCAAACTTTAGCGGGAAGAAAGAGGGGCTTAGAAGAGATTGGCCCCCTCATTTATAGAAATAGTTTCGATCCATTTAAGGTTTTAATGCAGGTCCTTACTTTGAGTTCAAAGGCTTGTTTTTTTTTGCTTGTTTAATTTAAAAAACCTTTGCCAAAAATAAGTTTTTAAAAGAAAAGTGAAGAGCTCCATTAAACCAAAAATGAGCAGAAATTAAGTCAAATGATCTTTAAAGCGTATAACTAACACAAATCACCATCAATACATAAATAAAACTAAAAAAGAACAAAAATTACAATAAATAATTGAACAAAACTAAAAAAGAGCGGAAATTAATATGAATAGATCTGACCACCCCAATGCCTTCTCAAGACCAGAACATTTTAAATGTTTTCACTTTTTTGACCTTAGTACATACGAAAATATTAAGACTTAAATAATAAATATCAGTTTATGTATATCAAACTGGCAATCCGTGATCATTTGTCTTTTTTTGGTAAGATGCAAACTAAGCTCCGGTTTTGAAAAGGCATGGGGGTTTTCACCCCAACTAATGTTTATTTTTGCTCATTTGAGTTTGACTCGGTTAATTATTGTAATTTCTTTTTGTTTTGGTTTCATTTATTTATTAATGGTGATTTGTTGTAGTTTTACGATAGAATAATTTTTGGACTGTGCTTCTACTCATTTTTGGTTTAATGGAGCTCTTTAATTTTATGTGAGAAGATTATTTTATGGAAAAAGTTTTTTTTTTAATTTACTTATGGCAGTTTTTTATTGACATAGTTTTTTTTTAAATTTTCTTTTTTTTACAAGTTTTCAGTTTTCTATAAGAAACCATAGTTTGATATGCTATTTGTATGCTGGAGAAACTTTTTCAATGTTGACCTGAAAAATAAAACTTTATTTAATTTAGTTTTATACCCCTTCAAGCTGATCTGAACAACACAACTTAATACCATTCTAAAAAAATTTATATATGCTCTTTGATAACCTGGATGCACTTACACTCTTTTGATCGATTTAAATTGTTAAAGAAGAAGTAGTAATAGCAGCAGCCCTGAAAGTTTCAACATAATAGCCCTAGTTTAGCTCGATATATTGCTGAGGTGTCTTATTGGCAACCATACGCACAGTATTGTTTTTATTTGATTTTAAAATAGTATTTAGTTTTAAACCATTATGAGCAAACTACATGACTGTGGGGGGTAACATACCCAATATCCCTTGAGTTACTGGAGAGTTACATAGTTACTGGAGTTACATAGCTACTTGACCATTCTATTATGCTGAACAAATCGGTGTTTCAAAATTTTCATCTGGTTTGTCTGGAAAATAAATGAGCTTTGAAGGAGGGACATTTTAATATCCAATCGAAATAGCTCCTTTAAAAGTTCCAATGATATCGATTACTATTATAGAGCAACTCTGATTGAACTATGATTGAAACTATTCCTAAATGTTCCCTAAAAGAGTTACCTTGATACTCTTAGGTCATTAGTTACAGTAACGGTAGTAGGGTAAGAGGTACCATTTTGCTTGGCCCAATAGCAATTCCCATGTTATTTGCTTGGCCTATGTTCCTTCCATGCTATTCTATGTCCCTTCCATTGTTATTCTATGGGAACCTCTACACGTGATTAAACATGTCATGAAACTACATTCTATTTGCTCATGCCCCCGTTGGTACCAGTTCAAACGAGTGGGGATTCCCCGTCTGTTCCTACACATTGCAAAAAAGATAACAGTATGAACGGGGATTCCCCGCACAAATTTGTTTCAACTCCAAGTTTTTTTTTCAACCAGAGTGTTTTTCTTTCAAGCTGACACCTGTTTTTTAGGCAGCCAATCAGAGAACTGCTTAAAAATTCGTCCTTGAAACACCGTATAAAATGTTCCTGCATTGGAATTTAATTTTCATTATGTTTTAACATATCGAGTATAGTAAACTGGATTTTATTAACTCTGCAACAATGGATATTTCTATTTTCAATGTGAGTATAGTTTACTGAATTTATTTCCAGATAAATGGTATTTTACCAGTAAATTCAAATTTCAGGGGGACTTAGCCCCCCTCCCCTCCTACAATACAAACCTTTAAAATATGATAAGTATATTCGCTAGAAAACGCTAAGTATGTTTTTTTCTATTATGTAAAACAAAACTCTCTCATCCACTGTTGTGTTACGACCATAATTCCTTACTTTTAGCTATTTCGTTCATAAAAAAATGACCCTTTTTCCCAATTATCAGAAAATCTTTTTTCCAGTCTAAGAACCACATGTGTTTATAATTACAGAGAGTCCCTTTTGAAGTCAGAGTTTAAACGTGTCTTATCTGAGTTATGAAAACAAAAGGTTGATGATTAAGACAAGGATTTGTGTAATTCTAAACGCTTTGGCCATTCAAAAAGCGAGGATTTCTGTTAAATAAATAATTCTTATACATTTTAAAATAGCATATTTCGTTCCAAAGCTTGGCTTTTTCATAACCAAAGGTTCACATTTGACCCAAAGAAATGTATTTTCTATAATTTTCTTACAAAAACTAATATTTACGGTCAAAAAAGCTTTATAGTTTAGTTTTTACGGAAATGGCATATTTTAATTCCAAAGCTACGCTTTTTCATAACCAAAGGTTCACATCTGACCCAGCGAAATGTATTTTCTATAATTTTCTCACAAAAACTAGTGTTTACAGTAAAAAAAAAAGCTTTATAGTTTAGTTTTTACGGAAATGACATATTTTCGTTCCAAAGCTTGGCTTTTTCATAACGGGTTCACATTTGATCCACAGAAATGTATTTTCTATAATTTTCTTACAAAAACTAGTGTTTATGTTCAAAAAGCTTTGTAGTTCAGTTTTTACGGAAATGGCTTGTTTTCTTTCCAAAGCTGGGCTTTTCCATAACCAAAGGTTCACATTTGACCCAAAGAAATGTATTTTCTATAATTTTCTTACAAAAACTAGTGTTTACGGTAAAAAAAAAGCTTTATAGTTTAGTTCTTACGGAAATGGCTTACTGTTCCAAAGCTGGGCTTTTTCATAAATTATATTATGGCAAGATGTTTTTGAAATCCCCCTTCCCCCCAAACTCAAAATTTTATTTTAGAAGCCTTTTTAATTATTTCTAAAGTGCTAATAGATATAGAGTGCTAGAAATATCAGAATTGACTTTATAGGTCAAATTATTTTCTTACAAAAACTAGTGTTTACGGTCAAAAAAAGCTTTATAGTTTAGTTTTTTCAGAAATGGCTTATTTTCGTTCCAAAGCTGGGCTTTTTCATAAATTATATTATGGCAAGATGTTTCTGAAATCCCCCTTCCCCCAAACGCAAAATTTTATTTTAGAAGACTTTTTAATTATTTATAAAGTGCTAATAGATATACAGTACTAGAAATATCAGAATTGACTTTATAGGTAAAATTATATTATGGGGAGATGTTTTTGAAATCCCCCGTCCCCCCCAAACTCAAAATTTTATTTTAGAAGCCTTTTTAATTATTTCTAAAGTGCTAATAGATATAGAGTGCTAGAAATATCAGAATTGACTTTATAGGTCAAATTATATTATGGGGAGATGTTTTTGTTATCCTCCTTCCCCCCAAACTCAAAATTTTATTTTAGAGTCCTTTTTAAATATTTCTAAAGTGCTGATAGACATAGAGTGCTACAAACATCAGAATCGACTATATAGGCCACTTTATGTAATGGGTAGATTTTTATGAAATCCCCCTTCCCCCCAAACTATAAAATTTACAAAATTTTACTTTGAAAGCTTTTTTTTTAATTATTTCTAAAGTGCTAAGACATAGAGTGCTACAAACACCAGAATAAACTTTAGAGGGCAATTTATCTGTAAAAGAGGGCTTATTATTTCCTTACTAAATTTGTCTTCTTTTTTAAGGATGTGGAGGTGGATTCATACAATTACTCTCTCCCCGCAAAGAGACCAAGATGGGGTGATATCATATCGATGCAAGCTGCAAGACCATCAATCATCAGATATGCTAGCTGTATTACAAGTTCCCTGGACCAGCCAGGAGCCTCTCAAGCCAGTGTCAGCACTGCACAAACCTCTATGCAACCTGACAGAAAATTCAAGAGAGAATGGATAGATTCTCATAATGCATCAGATCAGGCTGACTCACCCCTTGTGCAGTGTATTGCAACTGAGAGACTCGCTGTTGGTCCAACGAACGTGCATGTGGGATTAGCAAATCCGATGATCTGATCGTCTTGCAGCTTGCATTGACGTGATATCACCCCGTCTTGGTCTCTTTCAGAGGGGAGGGTACAATGTATGATCCACCTCCACATCCTTAAAAAAGAAGACAAATTTAGTAAAGGAAATAATAAGCCCTCTTTTACAGATAAATTGCCCTCTAAAGTTTATTCTGGTGATTGTAGCACTTTCGAAATGTCTTAGCAAGCTTTTAAATATTTAAAAATTTTGAAAAACTTTAGCGTTTTGGAGGAAGGGAAGGAGGGAAGGGTGATTTCAAAAACATCTCCCCATGATATAATTTGACCTATAAAGTCAATTCTGATATTTCTAACATATCTATTAGCACTTTAAATAATTAAAAAGGCTTCTAAAATAAGAATTTACAGTTTGGGATAACAAAAACATCTCCCCATGCATGCAATTTGACCTATAAGTCAATTCTGATATTTCTAGCATCTATTAACACTTTTAGAAATAATTAAAAGACTTCTAAAATAAATTTTGGTTGGGGGAAAGAGGGGATTTCAAAGCATCCCCATAATATTATTTTCATAAAATCAATTCTATTCTTACTCTACCAACTTTTTAAAAATGGTAAAGACTCTAAAATAAAATTTTGAGTTTAGAGGAAAGTTTCCATAATATAATTTATGAAAAAGCCAACTTTGGAGTTTTGAAAATAAGCCATTTCTGAAACAAACTAAAAACTTTTGACCATCATTTTTACTAGTTTTAATGAAATAATTTGACCTATAAAAGTCAATTCTGATATTTCTAGCACTCACCTAATATCTGTAGCACTTTAGAAATTAAAAGACTTCTAGAATTTTGAGAATTTGGTTCAAACATCATATAATATGACATGAAAAACCCAACTGCAGGGTGAAATGAGGCCATTTCCATGGAAACTAGGCTATAAAAACTTTTTTTTTGACCATCGCTTACTAGTTTTTATGAAAATTATAGAAAATACATTTCTTTGGGTCAAATGTGAACCTTTGGTTAACTGGAGTTGAAAATAAGCCATTTCCGTAAAAACAAACTATAAAGCTTTTTAATATAAATATAGTTTTGTAAAGAAAATTATAGAAATACATTTCTTTGGGTCAAATATTACATTATGAAAAGCCAAGATTCAAACAAGTACCTAAGGCTATAAAGCTTTTTTTTTTACTGTAAACACAGTTTTGTGAGAAAATTATAGAAAATACATTTCGGGGTCCAGATAATGACCTTTTGGTTATGAAAAAGCGCAGCTTTTGGAACGAAAATAAAAGCCGACTTTCGGCAAAGCTTAAACTGTCGCCGTAAACTACCAGTTTATAAAGAAAATTATAGAAAATACATTTCGTCAAATAATGAACCTTTGGTTATGAAAAAGCCAAGCTTTTGAAAATATGCCAAAATGTAAAATTATTTATTTAACAGAAATCACTAAACTAGTGAAAACGTTAGAATTACACCACTTGTCTTAATCATCAACCTTTTTGTTTCTGCTTCAAGATAAGATTTTGTTCGAAAACTCTGACTAGAAAAGGGTTTCCTCTGTAATTATAAACACATGTGGTTCTTAGACTGGAAAAAGATTTTCGATGTGAAAAATTCATTTTTATGAACGAAATAAGCTAAAAGTTATGGTCGTAACACAGCAGTGGATGAGAGGATTTTGTTTACATAATAAGCATACTTAACGTTTATCAGATATACTTATCATATTTTAAAGGTTTTTTTGTATTGTAGGAGGAGAGACTAAGTTTACAAAATTTGAGTAAAAATATAATTTATTTGGAAATAAATTCAGTAAACTATACTCACATTGAAAATAGAAATATCCATTGTTGCAGAGTTAATAAAATCAATTATGTACTTCGATATGTTAAAACATAATGAAAATTAAATTCCAATGATTTTATGAACATACGGGAATTTTTCATGTAATTCTCTGATTGGCTGC